>NC_064640.1:372603547-372905547 GCF_023864345.2 Schistocerca serialis cubense | reverse complement strand
GTGTGACATAAAATTAAATACAGGAAACATAAAACCACTAAAGACAAACAAGACAGTACTCATCCTTAGGTCCCAACAGTACCCAAGTCTGGTGTGTTTCCTCGATTTGATTACATCTTCTTAGTCATCTACATCTACATCCATACTCCGCAAGCCACCTAACGGTGTGTGGTGGAGGGTACCTTGAGTACCTGTATCGGTTCTCCCTTCTATTTCAGTCTCGTATTGTTCGTGGAAAGAAGGATTGTCGGTATGCTTCTGTGTAGGCTCTAATCTCTCTGATTTTATCCTCATGGTCTCTTCGCGAGATATATGTAGGAGGGAGCAATATACTGCTTGACTCTTCGGTGAAGGTATGTTCTCGAAACTTCAATAAAAGCCCGTACCGAGCTACTGAGCGTCTCCCCTGCAGAGTCTTCCACCGCAGTTTACCTATCATCTCCGTAACGCTTTCGCGATTACTAAATGATCCTGTAACGAAGCGCGCTGCTCTCCGTTCGATCTTCTCTATCTCTTCTATCAACCCTATCTGGTACGGATCCCACACTGTAGAGCAGTATTCAAGCAGTGGGCGAACAAGTGTACCGTAACCTACTTCCTTTGTTTTCGGATTGCATTTCCTTAGGATTCTTCCAATGAATCTCAGTCTGGCATTTGCTTTACCAACGATCAACTTTATATGATCATTCCATTTTAAATCACTCCTAATGCGTATTCTCAGATAATTTATGGAATTAACTGCTTCCAGTTGCTGACCTGCTATTTTGTAGCTAAATGATAAGGGATCTATCATTCTATGTGCTCGCAGCACATTACACTTGTCTACATTGAGATTCAATTGCCATTCCTTGCACCATGCGTCAATTCGCTGCAGATCCTCCTGCATTTCAGTACAATTTTCCATTGTTACAACCTCTCGATATACCACAGCATCATCCGCAAAAAGCCTCAGTGTACTTCAGATGTCATCCACAAGGTCATTTATGTATATTGTGAATAGCAACGGTCCTATGACACTCCCCTGCAGCACACCTGAAATCACTCTTACTTCGGAAGACTTCTCTCCATTGAGAATGACATGCTGCGTTCTGTTATCTAGGAACTCTTCAATCCAATCACACAATTGGTCTGATAGTCCATATGCTCTTACTTTGTTCATTAAACGACTGTGGGGAACTGTATCGAACGCCTTGCGCAAGTCAAGAAACACGGCATCTACTTGTGAACCCGTGTCTATGGCCCTCTGAGTCTCGTGGACGAATAGCGCGATCTGGGTTTCACACGACCGTCTTTTTCGAAACCCATACTGATTCCTACAGAGTAGATTTCAAGTCTCCAGAAAAGTCATTATACTCGAACATAATACGTGTTCCAAAATTCTGCAACTGATCAACGTTAGAGATATAGGTCTATAGTTCTGCACATCTGTTCGACGTCCCTTCTTGAAAACGGGGATGACCTGTGCCCTTTTCCAATCCTTTGGAATGCTACGCTCTTATAGAGACCTGTCTGTTAGATAAATCGAAATAAGCCTTTTCAATATTGCAACAATTGTAACACACGCCAAATAAGCGAAACTGTTTTGGCAGAAATGGTCATTGTTATGTACCTCATTTACATAAATAACAGGACAGAATATAATTCACGAAGTACCAATATCAAATGCCTAATTACGCCAACTACAAGCAGCTCCAGAAGTAGTGAATTGCTGGACGAGCTGGAATTCTAAAACCACTCGTCAGTGATACAAATGCCCATAATATAATACCGTGGTGCCGAAGCCATTAAACCTGGGCTGTGGACCAATGGTAGAAATTCATTTGGTCGGATGAGTCTTGTTGTACACCGTTTCCAACTTCTGGTCGGGTTATATCAAAAGAGCGCAACATGTTTGGGTGTCGGTGACGATTTGGGCAGCCTTTCCGTGGTATTCTATGGCCCACATCATTACTCTGAAGGTCGCATTACTGTCAAGGATTATGTGTGTATATTTTGGCTGATCGTGTCCTTCTCATGGTACAGTGTTTGTTCCCCAATGGTGCTGCTGTCTTTCAAGACGACAGGGCCCCTGTTCACACAGCTCAAATCGTCCTGGACTGGTTTTGGGAGCAGGAGCATGAATTGTGGCATCTCCCTTCGGCACCACACTTTCCAGATCTTAATATCATTAGGTTATTGAGATTTTGTGGTCTACTTTGGAGAGAAGGATGCGTGATCGCTTTCCACATCCATCATCGTTACCTGAACTATTTTGCACAGATAAAAGTATAAGATTGCCTTGGAAACCAACAGGAGCTGTATACATCTACTCCAAGAAGACTGGAAGCTGTTTTGAATGGCAGTTGTTTTACTACACCGTATTAGACATTTTAATGTGTTGCGTTTTTGGTGTTTCCATATTTTTATCCAACCCCTGTATCTAGATGGGTAAATCAGCTGGAAATTTAGAGAGAGACAAAGGCCTGAGATCTCCAACAAGATCGCCCTAGTAAATTTCACAAGCATATGGTCAAATCCGCCATGCTGAAATCTGCCCTGAAATTTTTCAAGCAGGAAGGCTACAACGAAAGATACATACTTTAAAAATTTTAACTTACACTACTGGCCATTAAAATTGCTACACCAAGAAGAAATGCAGATGGTAAACGGGTATTCATGCGACAAATATATTATACTAGAATTGACACGTGATTACATTTTCACTCAATTTGGGTGCATAGATCCTGAGACATCAGTACCCAGAACAACCACCTCTGGCTGTAATAACGGCCTTGATACGCCTGCACATTGAGTCAAACAGTGCTTGGGATGGCGTGTACAGGTACAGCTGCCCATGCAGCTTCAACACGATACCACAGTTCATTAACAGTAGTGACTGGCGTATTGTGACGAGCCAGTTGTTCGCCCACCAATGACCAGACGTTTACAGCTGGTGAGAGATCTGGAGAATGTGCTGGCCAGGGCAGTAGTCTAACATTTTCTGTATCCAGAAAGGACCGTACAGGACCTGCAACGTGCTGTCGTGCATTATCCTGCTGAAATGTAGGGTTTCGCAGAGATCGAATGAATGGTAGAGCCACGGTCGTAACACATCTGAAATGTAGCGTCCACTGTTCAAAGTGCCGTCAATGCGAACAAGAGGTGACCGAGACGTGTAACCAATGGCACCCCATACCATCACGCCGGGTGATACGCCAGTATGGCGATGACGAATACACGCTTCCAATGTGCGACCATCATGATGCTGTACACAGAACCTGGATTCATCCGAAAAAATGACGTTTTGCCATTCGTGCACCCAGGTTCGTCGTTGAGTACACCATCGCAGGCGCTCCTGTCTGTGATGCAGCGTCAGGGATAACTGCAGCCATGGTCTCCAAGCTGATAGTCCTTGCTGCTGCAAACGTCATCGAACTGTTCGTGCAGATGGTTGTTGTCTTGCAAACGACCCTATCTGTTGACTCAGGGATCGAGACGTGGCTGCACGATCCGTTACAGCCATGCAGATAAGATGCCTGTCATCTCGACTGTTAGTGATACGAGGTCGTTGGGATCCAGCACAGCGTTCCGTATTACCCTCCCGAACCCACCGATTCCATGTTCTGCTAACAGTCATTGGATCTCGACCAACGCGAGCAGCAATATCGCGATACGGTAAAACGCAATCGCGATAGGCTACAATCCGACCTTTATCAAAGTCGGAAACGTGATGATACGCATTTCTCCTCCTAAAACGAGGCATCACAACAACGTTTCACCAGGCAACGCCGGTCAACTGCTGTTTGCGTATGAGAAATCGGTTAGAAACTTTCCTCATGTCGGTACATTGTTGGTGTCGGCACCGGCGCCAACCTTGTGTGAATGCTCTGAAAAGCTAATCATTTGGATATCACAGCATCTTCTTCCTGTCGGTTAAATTTCGCGTCTGTAGCACGTCATCTTCATGGTGTAGCAATTTTAATGGCCAGTAGTGTATAAGTTGCATTGCTAGTATTCTTTAAAAATGTTGAAGTTACTTATTTTTGCCGCACTAAGAACCGTTGATAATAACCTTTCCTACAGAGCGCGAATCGGCGTATACGCGGACGCAGTCATGACAGGAGAACGTGACGTCGCGTAGCACTAAGTCCAGCGTGCAAACACATGAATTTTAAGCCCTTAAGCCATATCAGAAATGTCTCATATCATTAATTTTTTAATACTTGCAGTTCATATCGGCAGCTAAGCTGTTGCAGAGAAGTAATTGTTACACAAGTGTCTAGCAGAGGAAGGATAATCAAAGCAGTGTATGATGTTACATTACAAACGACTTCCACCAATCAGAACTTTAATTTGTTGACATTATATATTTTATAACAATTTTGTGGCACAGTTCTTATAACAATTTTTGGATATTGTATATTTTGCTAACAATGAAACAGTTCCTCGTTTATTTCCTGTAGCCGTCACAAAAATGCGATGTATCTGTTGGATGACTGAAACAAACATTTTCTCTACAGTAAGCACATCTTACAAAAGAAAAATTAATGCTTTCAGGCGCGTCACAGTAATTACTAGTGTTTTATTTAGATGGATCTGGAATGGAGCAAGAAATGATCATGCCCATTGTTTTGCGTATTGTGCTGCGTACCAGACATAGTTGGTCAAACTCGTAAAATGTGGTGATGCAAACTGACAATACAGAAATGACTGACGTTTAACCATACTGTTCCGCTGATAAACCTGAGATGATAAAGAGCTTTCGGAAATTATATTGTCCGACAATTTTCTGAAATATGTTGTACATTGTTGAAATTTTTTATCGTGACGCTGAATCAGACTATAGCTCCGGGTGGAATCTGAATTATATTTCGTCCTCCTCCTAAAGGGAGAGGCGTCATTATGTCCAGGCAAGGAGTCCAGCACAAGCAATGAATTATTTTGTGCAAATGTTAAGATGGTGTTTCGGATGTAGCATTGAAAATTATTCTCTCCCATTTTTCCAGATTTTGCTACGTCGATTACATGACTTTATATGCAATTAGTCCTATTTCTCAATTTTTGTTCCTAATTTGCCTTGACGTTCCTGAAACAGTAACCCAGTTGAGCCGAGAGAGAGAGAGAGAAAGAGAGAGAGAGAGAGAGAGAGAGAGAGGGAAAGAGAGCGTATGTGACGTAAGGTGAGCTGTTTATGGAGTTTACGGGCGCACGATTGTCCAACAGGCCGGTGGCAATACTTGGGCCTAATGTCGACGCAGCCAGTTTACCCTGTATTAAGGAGGCATAATTGTTGATGTGGGTGCTGGAGTGCTGTTCATTTTCTGGTGCCGTATGTTCTGCCCTTTGGGACTAAGGTACCCGTTGCTTGATTGACGTATGTGCTCCCGTTTTGAAGTTACTCCTGCTACCCTGGATTGCCTATGGTTCCCGTCACTCTGTCTGAAGTATTAAATTTACTTTCTTGTGCCTCTGTTTGAAATTATCTCAGTGCCATATTTGATGAGTTTTAAAATTCCTGTTGACTGCAACTTGTTCCGTATCAGCTTATCTTGTCATTCGGACCTGAAATTGTTTCATGTGTTCTAGGCCGCAACGTCTATTAGTGACCACTGAGGTCGAAATTGAGTCTTATTTGTACTGGAGGTTGTTGTTGCCCTGACTGATGTAACAACCACAAAATTGCCTACGGCCGTGGTAAGCAAACGTTGGCGGCCCAGTGAATCTTGGCTCATTTGGGTAATTAAGTTCCATAATTCTGGTGAGATTTTTCCCTTTCAAAGAAAACTAACATTGCTTGTTCAAATACAATTACTATTGTAGTTGATTGAGTGTTAGCCCTCAAGATTTGCCCGTTACCTTTTAAATCACTTAAGTTGTTGTGTTTGAGTAGCAAAAAAATGGTTCAAATGGCTCTGAGCACTATGGGACTTAACTGCTGAGGTCATCAGTCCCCTAGAACTTAGAACTACCTAAACCTAACTAACCTAAGGACAGTACACACATCCATGCCCGAGGCAGGATTCGAACCTGCGACCGTAGCGGTCGCGCTTTTCTAGGCTGTAGCGCCTAGAACCGCTCGGCCACCCCGGCCGGCGTTTGAGTAGCACTGTAATTTCTTGATCATTACATCAACTTGTTATATTTTACTGCGAGATTAACTGACTAATCCTCTTAGTAATTCTTATTGTAATACTCTTGTTGTAATACATAAGGTTTGGTTGGGGCTTGGGGCCAAGCTCACATTGAATTTCTTGCCTTAGTATGAGCATTTTCATGTGTTCTATGTTTATTATGCATGAATTACATGTCTACTTGTCTGCTCTCGGCTTTCCGAGCTGTACGTAGCCTTTGGGTGTTACCTGTTACCCAACATTTCATCGGGCGCAGCCTGTCTGCATCGGCTGTGTACGCGAGCGCGGGCGGCGCACCGCTTCCCGTCTCATCGTAGACTCTGGCTTGCTACGACATCTCTAGTAAGTTGAGTTTCTATCTCGCAGCAATCTGACGTTAATTTGACCTGAAGTGCCCGTTATTCTAGACCATCTTACTCGGACCTGAGAGGCCCCACCTGTCCGTTCCATGTATTCCCTGTTTGAAGTTCGGTTTTAACGCAATACCTTTAATATTGGTATAATGCTAAATTTGTTAAATCTTATTTTATTATCTTTACACGTCAGTATCCTGATTATGCCCAAGAGGCTCCTCTGATTGATAAAATATTGGATATATGCGTAGAGAATTGTTTCTGTGCTTGTTGCATAAAATATTACACTACTGGTCATTAAAATTGCTACACCACGAAGATGACGTGCTACAGAAGCGAAATTTAACCGACAGGAAGAAGATGCTGTGATATGCAAATGATTAGCTTTTCAGAGCATTCACACAAGGTTGGCGCCGGTGGCGACACCTACAACCTGCTGACATGAGGAAAGTTTCCAAGCGATTTCTCATACACAAACAGCAATTGACCGGCGTTGCCGGGTGAAACGTTGTTGTGATGCGTCGTGCAAGGAGGAGAAATGCGAACCATCACGTTTCCGACTTTGATAAAGGTCGGATTGTAGCCTATCGCGATTGCCGTTTATCATATCGCGACATTGCTGCTCACGTTGGTCGAGTTCCAATGACTGTTAGCAGAATATGGAATCGGTGGATTCAGGACGGTAATACGGAACGCCGTGCTGGATCCCAACGACCTCGTATCACTAGCAGTCGAGATGACAGGCATCTTATCTGCATGGCTGTAACGGATCGTGCAGCCACGTCTCGATCCCTGAGTCAACAGATGGGGTCGTTTGCAAGACAACAACCATCTGCACGAACAGTTCGACGACGTTTGCAGCAGCATGGACTGTCAGCTCTGAGACCATGGCTGCGGTTACCCTTGACGCTGCATCACAAGCGCCTGCGATGGCGTACTCAACGACGAACCTGGGTGCACGAATGGCAAAACGTCATTTTTTCGGATGAATCTAAGTTCTGTTTACAGCATCATGATGGTCGCATCCGTGTTTGGCGGAATCACGGTGAACGCACATTGGATACGTGTATTCGTAATCGCCATACTGGCGAACCACCCGGCGTGATGGAATGGGTTGCCATTGGTTACACATCTCTGTCACCTCTTGTTTGCATTGAGGGCACTTTTAACAGTGGACGTTTCATTTCAGATGTGTTACGACCCGTGGTTCTACCCTTCATTCGATCCCTGCGAAACCCTACATTTCAGCAGGATAATGCACGACAGCCTGTTGCAGGTCCTGTACGGGCCTTTCTGCATACAGAAAATGTTAGACTACTGCCCTGGCCAGCACATTCTCCAGATCTCTTACCAATTGAAAACGTCTGGTCAATGGTGGGCGAGGAATTGGCTCGTCACAATATGCCAGTCAGTACGCTTAATGAACTGTGGTGTCGTGTTGAAGCTGCATGGGCAGCCGTACCTGTACACGCCATCCAAGCTCTGTTTGACTTAATGCCCAGGCGTATCAAGGCCGTTATTACGGCCAGAGGTGGTTGTTCTGGGTACTGATGTCTCAGGATCTATGCACCCAAATTGAGTGAAAACGTAATCACATGTCAGTTCTAGAGTAATATATTTGTCCAATGAATACCCTTTTATCATCTGCATTTCTTCTTGTGTAGCAATTTTAATGGCCAGTAGTGTAGTTCTTAACAGGCCTCAGCTCTTCAGATACCAGACTTGTGATATTTCATGTTACTACACTTCTTGTAAGTTATGTTCATTCATGTCAAGCATCCTCTTTGACTAGCCGAATGTTGGAATTGTAATCTTTAGCATCATTGGTGACATTGTTTGCCGCGTGTTTGAGTTACATTTGATTTTACTACTTGCTTCTTAGTCCTTCCTAAATTGGTGCTTCTTATTCGTTTAAATTAACTAATCAGTCATTTGGTTTGATAGAATAAATTTTGAAGTAACTGCCTGAATGCCTTTCCTTATTTATTTTATTTAATTTGTTGGTGAAATTTGAGCTGCTGTTAACATTTTAAATCTCCCGCTGGCGCTAATTATTGTCACTTATTAGTTGCCTCTTGTTACTTACGTTCATTGCAGTTAATTATCATTTGTATTTTATTAGGTTTTAGGTATCTGTGGTATAAAAGATCGTTGAACTCTTGTGAGGTAGCAAATGACTTATGATAAATGGCCTGCATCTGTTAAGGCCCTTTAGTTGTTCCTCTGTCCTGGGGCGTCGACTGACATTTCATCACTGATACTTACCACTGCCCTTGTACGTATACAAATGTTATAGCTCTCATGGACTGCACAAGCGACTCTGTTTTTCGCATGAAATGATAAAGTCCGTTTTGCACGAAATCTGACTGACTGGCTTTATACACAACTTTTAGGAAATAACAAGAAGCTCCGTCTCCACGACAACTCCGTACTTTTCTATGGTACTACCTCTACACGTTTACTTCAAATAAACTTCATAATTTTGCGAAAGACTTTCCTGAATCTGCTTAACCAGGTAGAAGAAGCCTGGGAATAAGTAATGTTCATCTCCCTTGCAATTCATGATGCGATCTCGCTCAATAACCGTGCGTTGACTCTCACCAGCAGTTCTAAATTTTTGAATAGTTTTCCTCTCACATTTTTGCGACTTTCATTTTGGGGCATGTTTCACACTTCATGTAAATCTTCCCCCCATTTACACAACTCACGTTCACTCTTAACGAAACGAAAGCGACTTTGCACACTGCTTCAATTTATGCGTTTTCTCCGTCCTTCGTTTAGTCAAAACATATGCAGCCTTTACTTCCTCACTGAAAGATATTATTTTGTATGTTTTGACTGGGCTTCGAAGGTATTCCGTTTCTGTTCTGAACTTTAATTAGCACAACAGTCATCGCTCGAACTTCTGTTCACGGAATGGTCAGAGTTAATTCCTGTTTCTTCTCATATTTCCTGAATTTCTGACGACACGTCGGCGTAATTGGAATGAGTGTCCAATGACAATGACAGTGGCACATATATTGGTCTTTAGGAGAAGTAGGTGATTTCGATTGCATACCGCTACCACGTTCTTCATATTTCATCACTGTAAGGTTGAAATCATTAACTGGATTCCACGTTACTGTGTAGCTCTGGAAGCTGCTCAAAGATACATGCTGTTTGCAAGCACATAACAAGAAATCACAAAGAAAATTAATTCAGTTTTACCTTCACAAACCGCAAAGGCAACTGCGTTGCAAATTCGAACGTGTACTAATTGTGAACAATTGTCAAGGAAACTGTCAACAGATACTGAAATTCTCTTTACAAATTACGATCGCGTTCCACCGTGTTACCTGTTTGCTGACGTGAAGTCAACCAAGGACATCTGCCCGCCGTGTTGCGCATGCGCCGTCTGATAATACTATGACAGGGCTGTACACGTCTCCCGCCGCCTGGCTAGCTACGTATTCGGAAAATTTCAAATTTTGTTAAACACTTGCAGTGTGTCTTAGCAGCTAACATTTTTCTTTCAGTGTATTGTTCCTGCATAAAAATCTTCAGTGCAGGTTTCCACATGTCGGACTGGACAGTTCCATTGTCAGTGGTGTCCTAACCAAGCTTTGCCTTACCTCGAGTAGAGAAGCGGCAGAGAGAAGTCAACAGCTTGGCTGCGCTCGAGGGTGACCAAGGCGGTGCTGAGCCCCACGTCGGCTTCACCCCGCTGCAGCACGCCTATCAGACCCGTCCAGTTGCCGTTCTTCTGCCTGCCCCACGTCCGCCCACTGTACACGGTCAGCGATGTCCTGTAAACACATCACACTTCTTTCGTGTTGGCATTGCTATTATTGATTCTCGTGTCAACAGTTGGTGCGCAAGAGCTCAGTAGCGTACACTGTAGTTTACGTTTAACGCTGGTAAAATGTTTCGATGATGTTAATCGCTTTCTAAACTGCACCAAGGCTTATTTTATTTTGTTGCTTCTGTATGTTGTAGTTCGTACTTTACTAAAGTAGCTTTGCGCACCCTGCTGTTCAGCAGCCATGTAGTTTCAATATGACAGGACTGAGAGCCATGTCAATGAGCTAATTTTCAGAATTTTTGTCACAGTTGCCCCACTGCAGTTCTTCAGTTTATTTCCATCTACTTAGTTTAGAACTTTCTTTCGCGTGATTATGTAGTTGTATGGGGTGAAAGGTTGAGAGAGAAACATGCATGCTGTGTCTAATTATAGGGGGAATTTGACTGTCTGTAAACAGCATTGTTAACAGTGGACAACTTGAGGGTGGTGGTCTGGGTTGGTGTGGCAGTTAGGTCCCGACTGTGACATCTCTGTTTCTAGCACCTCCTAGGATCTGTGATGACATTGCGCCTCCAGATCCACTTGACCGGGCCTGTTGTTCTCATCTAAGAGTTCATGGGAGACAATGGCAGAGCAATATCCGAGGGCTATTCGGAAAGCAAGGTCCGATCAGGGGCGAAATGGAAACCACAGTGAAAAATCCGATAAATATTTGCACAGGTACGTTGGGCAGTATCTTATTATGCCCGTCAATCGTGTCACGCCGTTCTTTTCTGTTCTGACCGCACAGTGAGCACATAAAGCTGTCTATAAAATAGTGGTTCCCGCCAAGTATGAACGCCTGGTGAGAGATTTCGCCTGATTTCATGCCTCTTACATAACACAACTGTCATGCGGTTCCTTCTTCATGACAATTCTCAGCCGCACTCTGCAGGGGCAATAAAGATGCACCTACAGAATTTTCTATGGGAAGTGTTTGATCACCCAAAATACAACCCATAACTGGATGTCCCAGAGTTTCATCTCTTCGAGCTGTAGACAAGCGTAGAGAATTGGCGAAAAGCACAGGTGGATGCCTTCTATGACGAGGTTACTGGAAAGGTGGTACAACGCTAGGACATATGTGTAAGTCGGAGCAGCGACTATGTAGAGAAGGAGCTGGAATGTGTAGGTAACTGTAGCAAATAAAACATTTTTGATTCTCGTAGTGGTTTCCATTTCGTGATCGATCAGACCTTGCTTTCGGAATAGTCCTCGTAATTCTAGGAAAAGGGGAGTGTGAGTACTGGCCGCAAAGCTGTCCCCACTCTTCTTAAAAACGGATATAACATTTTTTCAGTTACTGATAGTATGAGGTGACTTCAAAACTTAAGTTACAGATTATTATGGCAAGCCAAGTAGCTTTTAATTAATGCTGCACTAGAGTTCAAAGTATCACAGATATATGAATCTATGAAGTATGGCTTATTTTTAACACACTCACACACACAATCATTACCACTTTCGCCCCACAATGGACATCTTCAGATGTTGCGCTAGGAAAAAACTAGAAATTTGTATGAAGATCTTAAAACAAATGAAAACATTTCCACTAAGTATATTTGTGAGTTCAGTAATGTGCACTAAAATACCTGTGGATAATGTATGTGCGCGGCATCGGATGATCAGACGTTTAAACGTTGCCAAATTGAACATAATACAAAAATTCAGGGAACTATAGAACTACAACTAAATGTACTTTTCTTTCCCCACTCTTTGCGTAAGATGCGTGCAACCTCTGTAAGACGAATCTGTAGTTATGAAAACTATAAAATATTTCAAATTTACAATATAAGTTCAATCGGTTACTTGTAAAATATAAAGACAGAGTACATGTCGTTAAAGTAGTAAAACCATATTTAAAACAGAGTAAGGTCTTTAAACAAAAGGAAAAACGAAGCCATTCCTGTCATACCTATTTCCGACTGCTGATAGAACTGTGCTTCGTGGTGCCAGATGTTGACTTGACTGTCCGTAAGCTCAAAAGAGACGTCACGGACCGCAAGACAAGGGCGACATTCTGCTGCAGATCACTGGCACTTCTCTTGCGGCCGCGAGGTGTTTTCTCTACTTGGGCAGATGTGGAGACGCGACCCGGATGGCATAGTGCAGCATTCGGTCGCAGGGAGCATTCAGGGCTCAGCGACCTCATCAACTGTATTAGATCGTCGTAAATACTAAAATTTGCATCTGCTGGAAACTCATTCTGCTCATTGAGGACTTTTTTTCCGGTCCCTTCCGTTTCGTACTGTAAACGTCCAGTTCTTCTGAAACGTCTAACCGTTTACTTGAACCAGTTTTATGTGAAATTTTAGTTGATAGTGTTGCCAATATTATGTACCTCCTTTTACCAATATAAGGCTAACGCTCTTTTGTTGCTGGCTTAGACGTGTCCCTTGAACCTCAAGCCAAAGGACCTGTATGTCTCGGCCTTATAGCTTGCTTTGCAGTCACAGCATCGTATTTCATAGCCCCAAAAGATCCTGTATTTAATATTGATATGTGGCAAGCTATGACAGCCTCGTGTTTTTTTATAATTTCTGTTTTTATATTGTAAATACGAGTGCGTCATAACTTGTCACACTAGAATATTAAATATGGGGGGTCTATAAAATATCATACTATGACAGGAAAAAAAGCTGTATCGACCAAAGAGGCAGGTCCTTTGAGTTGAGTTGAGATTTAAGAAACACACCGGCACCAGCAACAAAAGATCGTTAGGCTTACATATGCAAAACGAGGGACATAACATTGGTAACGTTGACTAACAACTACGAATTTTATATAAAACTGAAGGTAGGAAAAAGTCAGATATGCTAAAAGAACTGGTGATTTAGAATAGGAAGTGAAATGAACCGAGAGACTCGTTAGTAAGCAGAATGAGTTTGTAACAGATGCATATTTTGATATTTACGACGATCTACACTGACAGAAAAAAAATCGCAACACCAAAAAGGAGTTATGGGACTTAAACGAAAGTTGGTGGGCGTGTTTCAACACCTGAAAGATGATGTCTATTCAGATTTCACACCACTCGCATAAGAGTACCGCTAGTACCGCCACTATGAGGATGCAAATTAGGTTTGTTACAAATACACGCTGTAACGGTCGTGAACGTTAGTTTCCTTTGAGATTGGAGGTGGTGAGTTGATATTAGTCTAGATTGCCTTTAAGGCGGCAAGGACGACATTATCAATAGCTCAATGAGTTTGAGCGAGGTCTCTTGGATGCCATAGTGGGGCACGACGAGTTACCAGCAAAACGACTTGCTTATGGACTGAGCACATGCAACAGTGTTGCACTTATTCCACAGTGGAAGGAGGAATGAAGATTTTGATTTAAAGTCGCACCGATGACGATGTCATCAGAGAGGAAGCGCGAGACTAGATTGACCGAGGGTGGGAAGGGAACGGGCCACGTTCTATTTGATGTAAGTATCTCACCATTTGTCTCTCATGATTCATCAAAACTACTGAAAATCTAAACGAAAACAGCTAGCTTGAAATTAAAAATCCTCTCGTAACGAATGCAAATCCAGCGCCTTAGTCTGTGCAACATCCCTCTCGATTATTTCCCAAAGGTTGTTGTAAATTTCCTTTTGACTATGTTCCTAGCCATCACGCATGTTCATTGTACGAACTACATTGTTCATACCTTCATCATCTAGGTTGACCCTGCAGAGGCACAAGATCTCACTAAAACTGTAATCTTATGAGACTTTATGGAACGATCATATCTTGACACTCGGTATATCGTCACATCGATGGCTCTAAAAGCATGTGTCAGACTACAAATCCAAAGCTTTGAAGTTCGAACTAAACTAGAATTTTTCTATCGCTTATCGCTTCTTCCACGTCTGGCAATAATTTTGTTAATGTGAAAAATGTCAAATCTCACCTTGCTTTAGGACCCAGGTGAAACTGTAGATCTCCCTATAGCTGGGTGGGTAAGTCAGTTCAGAGGTCAAAGGAAGCATAGGAGATACTACACTCCTGGAAATTGAAATAAGAACACCATGAATTCATTGTCCTTGGAAGGGGAAACTTTATTGACACATTCCTGGGGTCAGATACATCACATGATCACACTGACAGAACCACAGGCACATAGACACAGGCAACATAGCATGCACAATGTCGGCACTAGTACAGTGTATATCCACCTTTCGCAGCAATGCAGGCTGCTATTCTCCCATGGAGACGATCGTAGAGATGCTGGATGTAGTCCTGTGGAACGGCTTGCCATGCCATTTCCACCTGGCGCCTCAGTTAGACCAGCGTTCGTGCTGGACGTGCAGACCGCGTGAGACGACGCTTCATCCAGTCCCAAACATGCTCAATGGGGGACAGATCCGGAGATCTTGCTGGCCAGGGTAGTTGACTTACACCTTCTAGAGCACGTTGGGTGGCACGGGATACATGCGGACGTGCATTGTCCTGTAGGAACAGCAAGTTCCCTTGCCGGTCTAGGAATGGTAGAACGATGGGTTCGACGACGGTTTGGATGTACCGTGCACTATTCAGTGTCCCCTCGACGATCACCAGTGGTGTACGGCCAGTGTAGGATATCGCTCCCCACACCATGATGCCGGGTGTTGGCCCTGTGTGCCTCGGTCGTATGCAGTCCTGATTGTGGCGCTCACCTGCACGGCGCCAAACACGCATACGACCATCATTGGCACCAAGGCAGAAGCGACTCTCATCGCTGAAGACGACACGTCTCCATTCGTCCCTCCATTCACGCCTGTCGCGACACCACTGGAGGCGGGCTACACGATGTTGGAGCGTGAGCGGAAGACGGCCTAACGGTGTGCGGGACCGTAGCCCAGCTTCATGTAGACGGTTGCGAATGGTCCTCGCCTATACCCCAGGAGCAACAGTGTCCCTAATTTGCTGGGAAGTGGCGGTGCGGTCCCCTACGGCACTGCGTAAGATCCTACGGTCTTGGCGTGCATCCGTGCGTCGCTGCGGTCCGGTCCCAGGTCGACGGGCACGTGCACCTTCCGCCGACCACTGGCGACAACATCGATGTACTGTGGAGACCTCACGCCCCACGTGTTGAGCAATTCGGCGGTACGTCCACCCGGCCTCCCGCATGCCCACTATATGCTCTCGCTCAACGTCCGTCAACTGCACATACGGTTCACGTCCACGCTGTCGCGGCATGCTACCAGTGTTAAAGACTGCGATGGAGCTCCGTATGCCACGGCAAACTGGCTGACACTGACGGCGACGGTGCACAAATGCTGCGCAGCTAGCGCCATTCGACGGCCAACACCGCGGTTCCTGGTGTGTCCGCTGTGCCGTGTGTGTGATCATTGCTTGTACAGCCCTCTCGCAGTGTCCGGAGCAAGTATGGCGGGTCTGACACACCGGTGTCAATGTGTTCTTTTTTCCATTTCCAGGAGTGTACTTAAAATAGGTCCATGCCCTGTTCAAACAGATATTCAGCTTGCACGCTGCTTCCTTCAGCAGGGTCCAAGCAGACACACAGGGGGAGGAGTTTACTAGTCTTGGGATCTCCAATATTAGGAGCATTATGGAACCTCTTGGACAGATAGCGTTCAGGGCGGGAAAGAAAGCCAATGTGCACTCAGTATGTTTACCAGGGGGTCTCATCCGAGATGTGGTCGCTGCCTTGCTTGTGACTATCGAGCGTGCAGGGTGCAGTTGTCTGTATGTTGTGGCTCACGTCGGCGCCAACGACGCCTGTCGCATGGGTTCTGAGGCGATCCTTAATTCGTACAGGCGGCTGGCAGAGGTGGGGAATACTGCTAGCTTCACGAGCGGGGTGCAAGCGGGGCTCGCAATTTGCAGTGTGGTTACAGGAGTTGATAAGGGTCCCTTGGTTTGGAGCTGACTAGAGGGTCTAAAAGGCTTCGTCGATTCTGTGACGGTCTTGGTTGCAGGTTTCTAGACCTGTGTTACCGTGTTGGGATTTGTAGGACTCCCCTTGATAGGTCAAGGGTGCACTGTGTGCAAAGGAAGCAGGTACTCGGGTAGCAGGGTACTTGTGGAGTGAACATGAGGGATTTTTAGGCTAGGCAGTAGTTTGAGGTGCTCTGGTGAATACTCGCCAGCCAATATGCAGCAAAGGAAGACACAGCGTTCAGAATAAAGACACGTCCGCTGTCACAATTTTATCAGTTAACTTCGAAGCATTCATAATAAAGTTCCCAAATTTACTACCCTCCTGGGAAGTTCTCACTCTGTTAGTTACTCTTGGGACTGAGAGCTGGCTCAAATCTGAAGAGGAAAGCTCTGAGATATTTAGCCAGTCATGGAACATGTATTTGAAAGACAGATTAGAGGCCATAGCAGGGGGAGGGTTCATTGCAGTTGACAAAAATATTCTCTCTATTGAGGTCGATGTTGAGTGTGACAGTGAAGTCACCTGTCCATGTATAACAGGTGCAGCTGAAACCATTTTTATTGTTGAATGTTTTTACCAGCCACCTGATTCTGCTGCATTACTTCTATAGTCATTCAAAGGAAGTCAATGGTCAACAGCACGTAAATACCCAGATCATGCAATACTAGTTGGAGGCGACTTTAACCTGCCTAGTATGGATTGTGATGTCTAATGATTCATTGCAGGGATGCACACAGACAGTCATACGAAATACATTTTAACGCATTTTCTGAAAATGGTCTTGAGCAGCTAGCTTGGCAGCATACAAACAATGGAAATATCTTAGACCTTGTAGCTACAGATAGGTCAGACCTTATCGACAATGTCAGTATAGAAACGGGGATTAGCTATCATGTTGTCATTGCAGCAACTTTGATTACGGAAGTTAATAAATCAGTCAATATGGTTAGGAGAGTGTTTCTGCTAGACAGAGCAGATAAGTATTTATTAGCATCACACTTAGACATTGAACTGGTATCACTCAGTTCCAGTAAGACTCATGTAGAGGCATTATGGACAAAGTTTTAACTGATTGTAAATAATGATCTGGAGAGTTATGTGCCTGGAACGTGGCTGAAGGATGGAAAAGATCCACCATGGTTTAATAATTAAATTCAGTGGATATTGAGCAAACAGAGGCTGTTGGACTCTCGGTTCAAGAGGGAATGCACATATGACAACAAGAGGAGGTTGGTAGAGATTCGTGAGTCTGTGAAAGATCTACGCGCGAAGCTTACAACTATCATCATCACACCTTAGCAAAAGATCTAGCAGATAATGCAAGAAAATTCTGGTCTTACATAAAATCGCTAAGTGGGTCTAACACCTCTGTTCAGTGCCTTGTTGAGTGGTCTGGAGTGGCAGTTGAAAACAGTAAAATGAAAGCTGAAGTTTTAAATTTCTCCTTCAAGAAATCGTTCACACAAGAGAATCCCACAAACATAGTCATGTTACACACTCCCGTACAGACGACAAGTAGATATGTTTTACCAGTTCTGGGTCACTAAGACAACATTTAACTAAAATCTGTATTTTATAAGTAACAGAATTGATTTTTTTAAAATTCAGTGTATTAAATGAACTAAACCGATTTTAGAACAGTAACTAAATTCATAATTTTTACAATAAAACAACTAATTACAATAAAGACCTGACTTCTAACTTCATTGTTTCATTTACAACGTCACTGTAAGATAATAACATGTATTAGTTAAAAAAGTAAGTTATTTTAAAAAGTTATTATTATTAACTATGTAAATAATTAAAATAAATTAGTTAACAACAGTAAATTATTTTCTTACAAAAGCACATTGTGAATATAAGTAAATAAATAAAAATATATTAGTTAACAAAAGTAAGTTGCTTTAAAAAATTTACATTGTGAATGTAAGTGAATAATTAAATGTATTATTTAACAAACATAAATTATAAAAATTTACAACATGATTGTATGATAATAAAATATTTTAGTTAAAAGTACATAATTTTAAAAATTATAAATTATGAACATAAATAAATAAATAAAATGTATTAGTTAACAAAGGTAAATTATAAAAATTTACAACATGATTGTAAGATAATAAAATGTATTTGTTAAAACAAAAGTACATTATTTTTAAAAAATTACATTGTGAATGTAAGAATATGATTAAAATGTATTAGTTAACAAAAGTAAATTCTAAAAACTTTACAACATCAGTGTAAGATAATAAAATGTATTACTTAAAATAATGGAACATTATTTTTAAAATTTTACATTGTGTAATTGATTATTTGTATTTTTAAGTTTCTTCACTTCTTTGTTTTTCAATTTCATTTGTCCTTTTTTAATTATTGCAAAATCAAAATCATCGATTAATTTAGAAATTTTATATGATAAAGTAGTCTTAAAATCATTATTAAGCTCCATACATATTTTTTTCTCCATATCTAGTATTTAAATATTCACAGTTCATAATATTATATAAAACATTTATCTCTAGCTTACTTACTATATTTAATTTCTTTAGAGACAACTACATTGTTGAGTTTCTTGATTAAGGTAGCTTCCACTTACATAGAAAAAATTTTTGTTAGTTTTACAAAAATAAATTTGTAGTATTTAAATCTGTGATTTGGAACTTACAGCTAAGTGATTCATTGAAAATTATTATTATTTTTATTTTTATAAATCATCTAATAAAAATTATTTATTATAAATGGAGAACCTAAACAAAGCGCATACTAAAGCTAAAGATACTTATGTACTAATTGAGCTATCTCAAGAAGACACTGATTGTCCTAATTGTTAAAGTAAAGAGAATAATAATAATTCTTTTAAAACAAGCTGCAATCATATTTTTCATAAAGAATGTATTGATAAATGGTTAAATAAAAAAGGAAATTGTCCACCTTGTAGAATTATTATTAAAAATAAAGCACCAAAAACAGTAACAAATATGTATATTTATGCTTTGATGGAAACAAAAGTTGAAGCAGCATATTGTGGTGATTACTCATATATTTAAATTGTAAAAATTATAAAAATTTACTTTTTCAAAAATCTAACATTTTTTTTTAAATATAAAGAGTGCTAGTTCAACACGAGTCCTCTGTGAAATCCAAATTTTCTAAATACTGAAATACAGATAAATCAATTCATAATTTTACTTTACAGAAATATACAAAAGATGGTTATAGAACTATATGTAGACCATGTATAAATAAATATCACGTAAAAAATTACAATAAAAATCGAATTCCTTGTGTATGTGGAAAAAGTGTTGCCAAATATTATTTCAAGGAACATTTGCAACGAAATCCAAGTGAGGAACATTCAAATATATTATTAACAATGAATAATGAAAAAACTTATAACTGAAGACACATCTTCAATGAATAATGAAGAAGTTGTAACTGAAGAAACATTTACATTTAAAAATAAATGTAAAAGTTGTCAAGAGATTAAAGCTTTAAATTGTTTTTATATAAACCCTTTACATAAAGATGAAGATAATAATAAATGTAAGAAGTGTACTTTAGAATATATTAAGAATAAGAGAGCTTTAACTTTATTATTTATTACTTATTAAATAATAACATTTTTTGATTAATTAAATAAATCATCACAACTAATTCTTTTAAAAACTAATTGACTGTCAAACTAATTAATTGCTAAACTAAATAGTAAACTAATTCTTTTTATTTTTAACTATGACTGAACAATGTCTTAAAATTAATTATTAAACTAAATAACAAACTACTTCTCTTTTTGATTAATTATCTATTAAATAATCATCCTTATCCAGCTATTAAATAATTTCCATTTTGTTAAAAGATATGTTTTACAAATCTAATGAATTTTTTGTATAATAAGTAAAAGTGCAAAATGGAAGATACATTGCTACTGAACTACAACAATTTACTGTTGCAAGACTTCTGGAATTTTTTAGAATATATAATTTTCGAGTATATTCAAATTTATGTAAAGCTGACTTAATTACATTTATTATTAGAAATCGTTCAATTATTGTTAGAAATTATACATGTGAAGTAAGTGACAATCATACAAATATTGTTAGAAATGATACACCCAAAGTAAGTGACAATCTTTGGAAACAGTTACTGTATTATAATATTGAGGATGTTTTCCTGACTAAAGGATATAAACCATTAAAAGGAATATTTCCATTTTCTACAAGTATATTTCTAAAACCGAAAACTAGAAGCAGTAAAGAAGTATTATTTCCTTTTTGTAATGATTTGTTTGAGGAGCCAAGAGATAAAAATACAATTAAAGGTTACTTAGTTGAAAAAGCATTTGAAAACATATTACAAACTATAAATTTTGAAAATAGTGTAGATACACTTGCACCTGAATATTTCTTAACCTCATTAATACAAACATTTGGAAAATTATTTAAGACTATTTGAAAGAACATCATGATTTTAAGATAAATTTTAATTTATATTGTGAATATAAACTACAAACAAATGAAACAACTGAAAAACACAAAACTATACTATTAAGACATAAAAAGACTTTAGTAAAAAATTTAAACAAGGAAAAGAGATATTTTCACAAAAATATCTAACAACGATCAGGATGGTCATTAAATAGAATTATTGGTTTACAACTAGCAATTAACAAGTATCTTCCACTAAAAGGATCATCTTACATTGATTCACCTAAAGTAATAAAAAACAAGAAAGCTTTTATTAATGTAAGAAATAATGATGAAAGATGGTTTCTATGGTTTATAAAAGCAGCTTGGTTTCCTGAAATATTAACAAAGTATAAATATGTGGGTCTTGATCTTGATAAAAAAAAATGTTGGCGACCCACCTAACTTGTACACTTGGCGAATGGGTAAAAAGATTCTTCTACCTTCCCCGATTTAGGTTTTATTGTGGATGTGATAATCACTCCCAAAAAAGTGATGAAAACATAAGAGTTTGTCACATAAACTGAAAATAAAAAATTAAACTTTTCACTCAATGGAAGATTTAAACCAAGGACCTCTCGTTCCGCAGCTGCTCACATTACCACAAGACCACGGCGCTCCTGCGTTCCCATCGTCCTTAATGTTGCTTATCTTACTTTGAACTACTCAGTTTGTATATTTTGCTTATTTTTTCACAGTACCACACAACCTCTTCCTGTTTTCTCAATTGATCTGTGTTCAGTTTTTCAAGGCCTATCCACTGTGCCAACTTATAACTAAATCTGAGGGGGGTGCGATGGGGAGGTTCCCTTTTAAGTAACTTTAATTGTACAAAAATAAGTGAAATGTGAAACAATTGCGAAAAGGGTCAAATATTTGAAGTAGATCTAGAATATCCAAAAGAAATACAAGATTTACATAAATTTATACCATTAGCTCCTGAAGCAAAACTTGTTCCAGGTACAAACGAAAGTAAATTAATGACTACTTTAGATAAAAACGATAATTATGAAGTACATTATAGAAATCTTAAATAATATTTTTCTATAGGAATAAACTAACAAAAGTACATAAAGTTTTGAAATTTAAACAAAATAATTGGTTAAAGAAGAATATAGATCGAAACACACAGTTAAGAACAAAAGCTACAAATGATTTTGAAAAAGATTTCTATAAATTAATGAATGTATTTGGTAAAACAATGGAGAATATAAGAAACAGACGAGATATAACATTAGTTTCAAATAGTAAAGTATGTGATAAATATGTAGCTTAACCAAACTTTAAATGTAGATATAAATTTAATGAAAATTTTGCTGCTATCCATATGTATAAAACTAAAATTACATTTCACAAACCTGTTTATGGCGGATTAAGTATACATGATATATCTAAAGAATTAATATATGATTGTCACTATAAAGTTATGAAACCTAAATATGGAGATAATATTTAACAATGATTCCAAGATACATATAGTTATATTTACAATATTAACACTGAAGACTTCTATGAAGATATAAAATCAATGATTGATAGCTTTGATACAACTGATTATCCAACAGATAGTTGTCGTTAAAATGAAAGATGAATGTAATGGTAAGGCAATTGAAGAATTTTTTGGTTTAAGAGCGAAGATGTATGCTTATAAAGTTGGTGACAACATAGAAAAAAAAGTAAAGAAACTAAGAATGTGTTGTTAAAGAAATAAGTATAGAAGAGCACAAATATCGTTTGTTTAACAGTATAGAACAATAGAGAAAAATAAATTATTAAAAGTGGAAGACATGAAATATATACGATGCAAGTAAACAAAAAAGCATTAAGTCCTCATGACAATAAAAGATATGATTTGGAAAATAAAATAGATACCTTACTATATAGTCATTGTGTGTTATTAAAAATTTGATAAACTTCTTATATATAAAACTAATTTCTATTAAATTAACAAAAATTTTTCTACATAAATGGAAACATTCACAAAGATCAAAATAAAGAAAGATTTTTAAAAACTACAAACATTCAATAAAATAAACAAAGAAATAATGAAAACATAAGACTGTAGACTTAAAATGAAAGATAAAACTATTATAGTAAAAGATGATAGAATTAAAATAAAAGATGAAATAATTGAAGTAAGAGATGTTCAAATTCAAAATAGGATGGATATAGTTGTAGTTATTTAAAAACTACTTGATTATTAAACTAAATAGTAAACTAAAAGTTTAAAAATTTACTTACATTAAATACTAAACTAATTCTTTTAAAAAACTAGTTGTTAAAAAAGTTAATCATTGGTAAACTAATTACAAACTAAACACTAAAATAATTCTCTTAGAAACAAAATGTTTTAAAAAACCATTGATGGCTCAACTGATTGATTGTTAAACTCAATAGTAAACTAATTCTTTTCAAAACCTAATTGTTTAAAAACTAATAGATTGTTAAGCTAAATAGTAAATTAATTCCTTTAAAAACTTTTTCTTAAACTAATTGATTGTTCAACTAACTGATTGGTGAACGAATTATTAAACTAATTCTTTTAAAAAACTAATTGTATAAAAACTAATTGATTGTTAAACTAAATAATAAACTAATTGTTGTCAAACTAATTGCTTGTTAAATTAAATAGTAAACTAATTGTTGTAAAGAACTAATTGTTTGAAAACTAATTGATTGATAATCTATATTGTAAATTTATTCTCTTAGAAACTTATTGTTTAAAAACTGATTGTAAACTAAAATAGTAAACTAATTCTTTATAACATTTCATTATATTTATTTATTCAACTGTTGTGTCAATTATAAAAACCTAACCATTTAACATAAACTTGATCGCCTTTCTTTCTTAAGAGATTCTCAGCTGAGTACACATCTGGATATTTCGTTTTCTGTAATTCTTGTTTATAAATATTTCCTCTTCAATCTTTTAATTTATATGTAATTGTATTAGAATGTATATCATATTCAATTTGAAATATTTCTGTTGACCAATTAACTGCATATCATTTTTTTAAAATACAGTTTTACTTATTTTTAAATTTCTTCAGCAACTTCAGTTGGTTTCAGTCTTATTATAGATTGTTTTGTGTTATTGTATTCATCAATTAGATTTTTAACTAAATATAACAATTTCTAAGTTCCTATTTAATATATTTTCTTCCACATTTTTTTCTTTAAGTTTTCTGTTAAATCGTTCAACAACTGATGCTTTTCATTCTCAAAAAGTCAAATTATGATTAATGTTGTATTTCCTCATTAATTATTGAAAATCTTTCTTATAGGATTCTTTACCATTATCAATTTCTAAATTGTTTGACTTTCTAATGTTTAAATTTTTTTTTTGAAAAGCATCAACTATATTTTTAGTTGTTTTATCTTTAATAGGAACAGCGAATCATTTTTTCAAATAAACATCATTTATTTTTAAATTATTAAGAATATCCTTTTTTTACTTTTGAAATTCCTTTTAAATTATCTGAATCCATTTCAAGTAGATCAGCTTGCCATAAATCATCTACACCAAGGGAAACAGTATGTTTTCTTTTTAAAAAATTTCTAATTGGTTTAAGTAATTCACTAATTATATTTTCATGAATATTATTTTAACCTTCACCATCTACAAAATTTTTTAATGAATTTGGTCATGTTAGATTTAGAAGTTGTACAAATACCTTCAATCCTTTTTCTTCAGTTTTTAGTTGTTACTCTATGTGGAATATGTGTTTCTGTAAACTTTCAAACAATAATATATTAATAAAAGATTTATTAAATTTTTAACAATATCAACTGAAACAGTTTTAACAGAATCTTTCAGTGTTATAGTTAGAAAAATAGGATTCATCTACTGCTGTTGTTTACTTAATAGATTGAGTTACTTTATAAAAATTATCGTAAACATTTACAAACATATCGAAATCATTACATGTTCATCCTTTTTACATTTTGACCAATAACCATAAACTTTGAAAACCAAAACTGTAACCGAAATTGTACATTTTTCAGTCACTACTTGTAACAAAAGTAAACTCTATTATTTGTTTTTCATGTACTAATTTATTTTTAAGAATACTTATATAATTCAAAAATGGGGCTTAAACTGTTTTCGAGAAGTAATCTGAAAAAGCTTTTTCTCTTTCCTATTTTGTACAGAAATTCTTGTAGTTATCTTGATAAATCTTATTGATTTTTTCATTAAATTGTGTATTGTTGTCATAGTTATTTAGTTGGTTTAGAATTCTTGTCTTAATTCAGGTTTTGTAACTTATTCCTTTTCTAAGTATTGTTTAGTAACAGCATCTTTGGCATTAATTGGATCATTTACATTAGCAAGTGTTCTATTCTTAAAACCAATACAAAACTTACGTATTTTAAAAATAGCATTAAATACTTTTTTGAATTGTTTATTTGCAATAGTTTTCTTTGGATCTATTGATGAATAAAATTGTTTAATAATATGATCATTTTTTCTAAAGTGAATGAAGGTCTACTAAGTACTTCAGTAGTTTGTTTCAGTCATGTGTATCATATTTCCAAAAACGTCTATTTATTAAATCTAAAATACTATTAAATTATAATTCTCACATGGCAATTTTAAAACAAATAGACATAAATAACACCATATTACTTCATCAAAATTTTGTATTCTTCCTGTATTGTGGTATATTTCATTTTTCCTAAGTCGTTAACTAATTGTTTCGGTATATTTCCACTAAATGAATCAAAAACAAATTTTTATAATTATTTTTGAAATAACAAATCCAATGAGTACTAGGATTATCAGATGTATCTAAATTTACTATACCACATTCAATTGGCTTATTTACTAATTCATCAATCATGTACACACCATGAAAGTGTTTAATTTTTAATTGTTTAGTAAGTTCTACTGTATCAAAATTACTTAATGCATTAGGATATTTATCAATTAATTTTTGAATTTTATTAGTTTTCTAAATTCCATTACCAGATTTTTTCTCCATTTCCAAGTTGAGCCTTTCTTGTTCTTCTAATACTCTATCATTTTTCTGTTTCTTTAGTACTCCATTTGTAATTGCTGCAGGTCCTCGAGCTAATGAACCAATTGTTGCTAAATATGGTAATGCAGCTAATAGTAATGGAAGAAATCCACGTTTATGTTGTGTTAACCCTTTACCATCTTCCTTTTTTGTTAAATCAGGAATAATTTCTTTCACAACAGGAGTAGCTAATGTACTAAGTAAATTTCCACCAACTTTGATTTCTTTTTATCTTTTTTCAACATGTGTTAAAAATGTTCATTATTCAATTATAATTTATTTGACTTTGGTTTAGTTTTACCACTAGGTAGCAAACTATAATCAATTGTAAAGTTAATCATGTATATAGTTCTAAAATTAATAAAGATTTTTATGTAGTTAAAAATTTATATAGATTAAAAATTTATGAAGATTTTTATATAGTTAAAATTTAGTAAAGTATTTATATCATTTAAAAATTCATATAGTTAATAATTTTATAAACATTTTTGTATAGTTTTAAAATTTATGAAGATCTTTCTTTAGTTTAAAAATTTTATAAAGAATTTTTGTGTAGTTAAAAATTTATAACATATTTTATTTGGTTTAAAAATTTATATAGTTAAATTGTTAATTTACCACTATTGAATGCAACAGGTAAAGAAACAACATATTTAAACATACCAACAGGTTTTAAACCAAATACTTTATCTTCACTGTGATTAACATACTTTAACATTCTTTCACTAACGTTTATCTTTTTAGTTTCATATGTCTTTTTACTTTCATTTTCTTTTTGGAATTTATTCATTATATCCGTAATATATGTTCCACTTAATGTATAATCATATTTTCCAGGAATATCATCAGACCATCCTTTTAATGGTTTAATTGGTTTTATATGTCCAAACTCTTGTATATGACATCTATATGGAAACATTTGTTTTTCAACTTCTCTATTTTCTTCGATTTCTTTTAAAACATTATCACCTAAACCTTCAATACCATGGTTTACTTTTTCAATTGCATGAATAACTGGTTGACCTTCCTTTTTATATTTCTCATATTCTGTTCTTGGTTGCATTTTCCAAAGCTTAAATTGTTGTTTTAATTTTTCAGCTTTCTGTCTATTTTGTTTAGCTTGTTTAATTACTTCTTCTTCATACTTTGTAAACATTTATTAATGAAGGAAAAAAAATTATGTTGATGTTTAATGTTTTAATGTTTAATGTTAAAGTTAATGTTTAATGTTGATGTTAATGTTTAAAGTTTTTGTTTATTGTTTATGTTATTAAGAAATGTTGTATTTTATTTCTAAACTTACCTACATTTGATTTTCTAGGCATATCTATTGTTCAAAAACCAAATTCATCATTCCAACATTTGCTACACATTTCTTTAATATTATCAAACATTAAATCTCCAAGAAACTCATGGTAAATATGATTTAAATTTGTATCATATTGTCTAAAAATATTTTTAAAAATCAAATTGTCGCTCACTAGTTGTTTTGGTATTTTTGAATAAGTTTGAGCTAAGAAAAAAGAATCTATACTTTTCTGCCTACTTCTAGTAAAATAAATTCTAACAATATCTTGATTTTCTACAATGAAGTCATCAAATACAACAATTGAATTATGTTAACATTCATCTAATGGAATAATTTCTTCATTATTTTCAATAAAACTAACAATTTGTTTATCAATATTATCTTCAATTAATTACATTGTTTTAAAAATTGTTAATACCTTGGTTCTTCTAAACTTTTTGAATAAACATAGGTATATTTAATTTTATTCCAGTTCACCCATACTGTAGCTAAAACATAATTATCAATCATTAATGTTGTTTTATCTCAACCACTTGGTCCAATTATTGCATACCTTACAGTAATTGGTGGAAGTTTACCATGTTTGTTTTTTAACTTATTTTCTGGAATTGTTACTTTAGGTTCCCAATCTGTTTTGTTCATCTATTAATATTTTGTTATTTACTAATTATTTTTTCATTTGTTAATAATTTTTCAGTAGTAAATGAGTAGATTATTTTAACTTAGTGATAAATCAGCTATACTTAGACAATGATTAACTGTTCCACTATGTGATAGTTCTACTAACATTTCATTAGTTGGTTTTTATTCAACTTTTTTAACACCTAATGTTACAACAAGAAATAATAAACTTTATTGTGTAAGTCAATATAGTTTTAAAAATCTTAAAAAATTATACATTTGAAAAAACCAATGCACGCATTAAAGCAGATGAAATTTTAAACAAAATTATTATTGAGAGTGATGTAAAATTGTATATGGATATAGCAGTTAGTATTGGAAGGTTACTTGATTTTAGTAATCAAGTTGTTGAAGCTAATGAAAAAGCTGTAGCGCAGGATTTTCCCAAAATAACTCCTTTTGAATTAATCAATATAAATTTCAACTTGCTGGTGGAATGTATGTAAAACATAATGATCATTCTCATAAAGAAACTGATATTATTGCTTCATTTAAACATAATGCAGACTTTGGTGGAGCAATAATTCATGAACCAAATTATCCTATAAATATTCCTATTGTTAATACATTTGAAGATTTAGAAGTTACTATAAACGATAAAAACGATAATTTAACTAACTTTAATGGTGCTACTGTAACAGAAATATCTTAATAAATTTTTTTCTTCATAAATAAGTAATTGCTAAAAGAATTATGAATTAAATTGAATGTTATCAGTCTTGTTCATTCCCTGTTAATGAAAAAACAAAAAATAATTTAAATGTTCCTAATAGATAGAGATTGAAATAAATATTGGTGATGGTTGGCTTCATCCATATCATGCACAATTGTACACGAATTTGAGTATTATTGCTAATGATGGTAGATATTATGCAATTTATGATGGAAAATCAAAGGAAAAATTAATTGATAATTACGTAAGAAAACTGTTTGACTTTGTAAGAATAAGAAAAGGAAATAATATACCCTCTAGAATTGAGCATCCTTTTCTTTCATCAACAGTTTTACTGTATCTAACTTCATCTGTTACTGACAAAATAAGTTTAGAAGGACATATTCTTGATACAGGAAAAATAAATAGTAAAGAAAATGATGTACTATATCCTGCGGCAATGGTTGGTGAATTTTTTAAAGATTATAAAAAAATTGTATTTGAAGGAGACTTAAATGTAGTTTTTACACGTAGTTCATCTTCTGGAGATGCAATTCTATATTGGTTTAATACAAATGATGCTGGTGTTGAAATAAAAGATACACTTCCTAAAGAAGGTAATATAGTTATAGAATCTGTGGAAATACATGTACCAGTTGTTAAATTACGAACTTGAACAACGTGAAAACATTTTTAAAAATCCTAAAATTACTATGCCTTTCTATGAACTTCAAACAGAAGAAGTTGCTGGTTTATCTAGTAAAATATGTTTTGAACTAGATATAATAAATTACTATAACTCTACAGAATTTGATATGCCATTTTTTGTTTTTGTTGTATTTCAGACAAATCGTAAAAATAATCAATTACTTGGTTCATCACTATTTCATCATGTTAAACTACAGAATATAAATTTAATTAATGGTAGAAATGAAGTTTTTCCTCCAGAATTGTGGAATAGTAATCCAGCAAATAATTTTCTAAAAGCATATGATGCATTTCTTGATTTTAAAAGAGTTATTTTACTAAAATCAGATACTGATATTAATTCATTTACTTTTATAAGTAATTACCCAATTTATGTAATCTATATGACATGTAGAAACAATGTTGTAACTGCACAAAAAGCAACTATGAAACTTTGTGCATCTTTTAATGACAAAATTCCAAATGAAACACTTGCTTATGAAATTATGTATGGTAAAAAGTATCTTACATACGATGCACAACATAGATTACTTACAGACAATTTTTAATTATTAATATTTTTTCTATGTAAATAAATGAAAAACTTAAAACATTTATGAAATTGTTAATTTCATGCTTATATACATTTCTGAATCATTTTAAGAAAGATAGAAAAATAAAAACTGAAAATTTTAATATAATTTACTTTTCTTTACTAGCATGTTTTTATTTATTTACTTACATTGACAATGCCATTTTTAAAATAATGTGCTTTTGTTAACTAATACATTTTAATTAATTTACTTACATGTACAATATAAAATTTTTAATATAATTTTCTCTTGTTGACTAATTTTTTTATTTATTTACTTACATTCACAATGTAAAATGTTCGAAATAACTTACCTTTGTTAAGTATTACCTTTTAATTATTTACTCACATTCACAATGTGATTTTTTAAAATGATGTACTTTTGTAAGTTAATACATTTTACTGTCTTACAATCACGTTGTAAAAATTTCTAATTTAATTTTGTTTACTATTACATTTTTATTTATTTACTTACATTGACAATGTAAACTTTTTTTAAATAACTTACTTTTGTTAACTAATACATGTTATTATATTACGATCACTTTGTAAATGAAATAATAAAATTATAAATCAGTTGGTTATCTATTTTAATTTTGTAATTAGTTGAGTTATTGTAAAAATTAGGTATTTATTTAATGCTCTAAAATCAGTTTAGTTAATTAAATACACTGAATTTTTAAAAATCAATTGTGTTACTTATAAAATACAAAACTTACTTTAAGGTTGCCTTAGTGGCCCAGAACCAGTACAACATACCTACTACGACATAATAATAAACATATCTGTCATAGAGAAACAACTGAAAGGCTGGAAGGCAAATACATCACAAGGTCCAGATGGAATCATAGTTCGATTTTACAAAGAGTACTCCATGGCATTGGCCCATTACCTGGCCTTCATTTGTCGTGAATATGTCGCCCAGTACAAAGTCCCAAGCGACTGGAAAAGAGCGCAGGTGGCTTCAGTGTATAAGAAAAGTAAAAGAACAGACCAGCAAAATTACAGATCAATATCCCTAACTTCTGTTTGCTGCAGAATCCTTGAACACATTCTCTGTTCCAATATACTAAATTTTCTTGAGACTGAAAAGCTCATGTCCACGAATCAGAATGGCTGTAGAAAGCATCACTCTTGCGAAACTCTGCTTGCTCTTCTCTCAAATTATATACTATGAACTATAGATGAAGGGCAACAGGCAGACTCTGTGTCTAAATTTTCGGAAAGCATTTTACATGGTGCCCCACTGCAGGATGTTAACGAAGTTATGAACATGTGGAATAAGTTCACAGATATGTGAGTGGCTTGAAGACTTCTTAAGTAATAGAACCCAGTATGTTGTCATTGACTACGGATGTTCATCAGAGACAAGGGTATCGTTAGGAGTGCCCCAGGGAAATGTGATAGGATTGCTGTTGTTCTCTGTATATATATAAACTGTTTGGCGGACAGGGTGGGCAGCAGTCTAGGTTGTTTGCTGATTATGCCATGGTGTCGAAGGTGTCGAAGTTGAGTGACTTTAGGGAGATACAAGACGACTTGGACGAAATTTCCAGTTGGTGTGATGAATGGCAGCTAGCCCTAAACATGTAAAAATATAAGTTAATGTGGATTAGTAGGAAGGTCAAACCTGTAATGCTCGGATGCTGTGTTACTACTGTCATGCTTTACACATGCAACTCGTTTAAATGTCAGGGTGTAAGGTTGCAAAGTGATATGAGGTGGAACGATCATGTGAGAACTGTAGTAGGGAAATCAATTGGGCGACTTCGGTTCACCTGCAAAGGAGACTGCATATAGCACATTGGTGCGACCTATTCTTCAGTACTGCTCGAGTGTTTGAGATCCCTACGAGTTTCGGCTGAAGGAAGACATCGATGCAATTCAGAGGCCGGTTGCGATATTTGTTACTGGTTGGTTCGAACAACACTTAACTGTTACGGAGATGCTTCTGGAACTCAAATGCGAGTCCCTGGACGGAGGAAAACGTTTTTTTCGAGAAACACTATTGAGAAAATTCAGGGAACTGGCATTTCAAGGTGACTGCCGAACTATTCCATTGCGGCCACCTTTTGCTACCGATACGGACGACTGAAATATTGTAACAACCCAGATCTACTTTAATTTTTTTAGCTACTGAAAAGTTATAACAAGAAAATTGCACAATATCTAAGAATAGAGCCAAAATAATTTAATGTAAGCAGTAACTTACGTGAAATTCAACTTTTCTTCAAGTAGTTGCCAGATATTTCCCAGTGTTTGCGTTCCATTCAAGTCCTCAGGCTAAAATAAAAACAATCAGAAGTTTTGAATAATCCCTATGACCTTCAATGATTCTACGAAGACATTTTAATAGCATATACACAAACTTAAATAATTATGTCAATTAAAGTTGGAGGGGGAAGAAAATACAGTAAAAGGAAGGGACTTTTGATGTCAGCTGCATCGGGACTTTATGCGGAATCAGCAGCGGCGGGCGGAAATGCGTGCCATACTACGATTCGAACTTCGGATCTGCTGCCTACCAGGCAGCCGCACTAACCACTGCACTCCCAAGACATACTGTTAGTCGCAACTACGCGGACTGTCCCATCACTCCTCTCGGCCGACCCACATTTCCACCCAGCGCCACCTGTCCTTAGTCTCTGTCGATGTCCTCTATGCTCGCTACTTTGAGATTCCTGCAGGAGATTGGATGTGATTGTACGTCTGCACTGAAGGTAATGGATTCAGACATGTCCTAAAGAACAAACACCATGCATTCATGTAAACTTAAATTAAACATTTTAAGAATGTGGTCAGCAACAACATGTAAATATTTGAAAAAATCATGATTCACCATGAAGGGCTGCGGATAAAAATTAATTTATTACGCAATCAATTTTGGTCCACAGACCATCATCGGGTATCATAAAATTTTTACAACAACTTACAGAATGATACAAATGGATTAAAATAATATAAAATCTATGATTCGTCATTGTTGTCAGGCATTAATATAAATTACATCGTCAGTAGTAAAAATGGATAAGACATGCGGGTTTCCCCTCGGGTAACACTGCAAGGACAGCAGTGCCTGGTACATTTTTACTGTCAACGATGTACTATTTACTATTTGACAACAGCGACGATTCATTTTCTGGATAGAAAAGTATACAAAACAAGGACATAATGTGTACAGGAAATCAGCACCAACAGATATCTGCATGCGGCGTCGCACCACCGCCCAGTGCAAAAGAATGCTGTGCAGTGTACGCTGACACCCCGAATTCACCGCCGTAGTGACTCTGGCAACCTCCAATATAATCTGAATGAGCTTCGGACAACATTCAGTGCAAAAGGATTTAACAATAAGAATGCGAAACTACGTGTGACATTCAGTGAATATAAAACAAAGAACCAGATGAATTACTTCCTGTTGCTCTGTTATCTGATTTAAAAGCCGTCAGCGCCGGTCTAGGCAAGGCCCTGCGCCACGGAGGAATGAAACGAATATTCCAGAGCGCCCGCAAGATCAGAGATCGGTCAAGGCCCATGAAGAATTCTGTACATATTCTCCTAAATGTAGATGTCTACGAGCTTGGATATGAATGCGGCAAAGTCTGTGTTAGTGAAAGGGGGAGACTGACTAGCACTCACGTGTCAGAGCAGGAAAGCTACAGATTAGCTAAAGCTGAATGCCACAAGGACTGTGGTCGATCTGTTAATTTTCAAGAACATCGTGTGCTAGCTCAGCAGCCGTGAATGCAGCAGGCTATGGAAATAATTAAACGCCCTAAATATGTGAGCAGGGAGAATGGCTACAAGTTACCATCCACCTGGCTGCCAACGCTCAAAGTACAGTGCGCTGCATGTGTTGGCCAGCCATCAGCATAACGCGAGCATAACACTATAAGCAAGTAGCTTACAACAGAACGACATCAGCATCTCGCTGCAGAAAAAGCGAACAAGCTGCCAATTCGAAACTTCCTGGCAGATTAAAACTGTGTGCCCGACTGAGATTCGAACTCGGGACCTTTGCCTTTCACGGGCAAGTGCTCTACCAACTGAGCTACCGAAGCATGACTCACGCCCAGTACTCACAGCTTTACTTCTGCCAGTACCTCGTCTCCTACCTTCGGTAGCTCAGTTGGTAAAGCACTTGCCTGTGAAAGGCAAAGGTCCTGAGTTCGAGTCTCGGTCAGGCACACAGTTTTAATCTGCCAGGAAGTTTCATATCAGCGCACACTCCGCTGCAGAGTGAAAATCTCATTCTGGAAAGCTGCAAATTCGTTACTGCCTACCAGTCACCTGCCAGAGTACTGCATGCAACAGCCTACCGTACAGACCTCTCCATAGAAATCTTTACTTCGAATCGTCCAACAGCACTGCGAGTTATGACGTCGGTAGCCACCTGACAAACGGAATAAGACGGTATGTTAGGGAATACCTTCACCAGAATCCAGCAGTTAATTGTCCTGAACACAACGGCTGCAAAAACGGTCAAAACGTCGATATTTTAATTATTTTCAGTGTTTTATAATGACGTGTCAGAATACCCAAAACAATTTTATTCAAATTCACACTGGCAGTGGAATTGTACTGACATATATTTGTGAAAAGTCGTCAACAGCCAGTACCGTAAGTGTTCCGAGAATGCTGTCAGTTTCACAAAAGAAACCAACTGCCAGAAGAATCTACTTCCCTATGCATTTTTCGGTTGAATTAATTAGTTCAACACTCTGAATTTAAAGATAATCTGCAAGAAGCTCTACGAAAGAGATTAGTAAGTGAATCAAGAAATAAAGCAATTTGGAAGATACTGTTTGGAGAATGCAAACTGACCTTCGATAAATGTCAAGAAACTGAGGTTACCATGGCGACTGCTGCAGCTGACACAGCACTAGTTATCAATGAAAAAAAAAAAAAAGAAACGGCAAAGCAAGGAACGAGATGAGTCACAAGGAAGTCTACAAGCTGGTGTCGGAAGACACTAACTCAACCTGTAATGAGGAACAGGACCAGGTATCATTATCATGCTGAGAAAATTATGTATCCAAACAAGTTTGTACAAAAAGAGTGATATCTGTGTTTGCAACGAAAGTTATCTGTGTTGATGTACATTCCACTACAGTAAACCAAATTCCAGTGTATAAAGTGGCCTAATTAAATTAGGTAGATGATGATGTCTGAGTTGTCGAGCTGTCTATGGCTGGAAAATAATTTTATTTTAAATTTTAAATTGGATACAGGTGTATATGCCATTTGTATAACATATCAGAAGTGGTGCAAATATTTCCCTGGAGGTACATTTTTCAAAGTCGATACAAACATTATTCAGTATGTTAACACACCTGTGAAGAAATCCGTATAATTTTATGAAGTTGCTGTTGAAGCTGGAAAAGTAAGTTAGTCATTGCGTCTACATGCAGTGAAGTCCTTGGGTAGCTCCACTATACTGGTAAGAAATTGGCTTAGATCGAGTCATCCTAACTGCGACAACATTGTAAATATACATCATGCTAAACAATTTTCCATCCAGAAACAGATTCAGTGGAAAATTTTTTGAACACATATGCTGATGTTTTTACAAAAAAACCAAGGACCTTAAACGGAGCCAAAAGTACCCTATGACTAAAAGAACAGGGCCAAAACATTGCCCTTTGTGCTAGGTCAATTCCAGTAGCTCATCAGCCTCTTGTAGAAAATAAAATACAGAACATAATTGGGGAAAAAATCTTTGAAGTTATAATATCAGGTGTTAGACAAAGTGAGATGAACTACATTTCTTGTTCCTATTATTAAGCAAGCTAAAACCTAAACAGTTAAAGTGTAAATTTTTGGGGATTGGTAAGTCAGTTCAAAGTTCGTAGAAAGGCTACTGCATATCCCCTCCAACAGGACATGGATAGTAAAGCACTGTGGTGTTCAAAACAATCTTCAGATTAATGATTACTTTTTTATATGGTAACTACTATTTCCTCATCATTCTCCAGTGCACCTTACCAAAGAGGGACACGATTTTTGCTAGATTAAGAAACAGAGAAAAACTACCACAACAAGGTGTAATTAATGCATATTTACAGCTAGAAATCGATGAGCCAACTCAGGATTTGCAAACCATTGTTACTTCCTGGGGCTTACATAAGTTCACTAGAGTTGCTTTTGGAATTGCCTCTGCCCCAGCTATATGGCAACAGAATTGTATAATATTCATGCTGATTTTAAGAAAACATTTTGTTATCTTGAGAACACTATCATTAGAGGCTTTCCCCTGCAAAGTATCAGTTCCAGTTAATTTTATTAAGTGAAAGGCATAAGAGAGCAATAATAACTCAGAATATTAATATAATTAAATTTTTAAAATAATGCGAAATGGCGTGGTCACATTATTGACAAAATTGGGTTGAACACTACCAATGGAAAATCTGAAGCTATGTAGAAAGCCTCAAAGCCAACGAACTATGGTCTCGTTATTTTGTGGTATGATGTATTATTATGGAAAATCTTTAAGAAATCTGTCTGGAGTCCTCAGTTCTTTGTATTCACATGCCAACAAAGTGAAGTTAGAATGGAATGCAAAATGTGACACAGTTCCAAAAGAAACCAAATGTACGTTGATGTTACACTAAGGTTTGTGTCGTTATAAACCCATCATTGCCTCTAGTTTAACTTGTGCTCTTGCTGAGTCACGTACGGTACATGTTTTTTCTCATGTGCTTCCTGACTGTTGTGTACATAGTTTCGCGTAGTCAGCGCGTACACAACTTTCCCACTAGAGCGCGCCCCGCTAAGCACAACAGCGCAGGCGCAGCACTCGTCCGTCTCCGCACTACGAGATGGCGCTGTCTTAGAGACGGACCAAATTCTGTTTCCGCCGATCCGTGTATTAATATGTAACGCAGCCAATGAGATTGCTGCTAACATAGAACGTTTTCTCCTCACGGATCACACTCGCGCAGTGATACCGGAATGTGTGTGGTGTTATAGCGAGTGTACAGACCTCTGATTAGTCAGTCTGTACCAGTCTGCATTAGTCTGCATCAGTCTGCATTAGTCTATAGTCAAGTTTCAGTCTATGCCTAACAAGATTATCATAGTCCTGTACATAGCCATGAAGATAAATGTATAGACAGTTTTGTCAAGTATCAGTGATATGTGAGAATAAGATTAACGTACCAAGACAAAAGGAACTTCAGATTGTCAATTGTAAATAGCACCCAGAACCAAGTTAAGTTATTTTTATGCTTGTTATTATTTTAATAAATTGTGTGAAAATTAATCAAGTTCTGTTTAAAGTTGGTCACCATCAATCTGCTACTCTAAGCGTACAAGTGGCATTTCTATCGTCTGACCTAACGGCAGAAGATAAACACACCACGATAAGACCACGAGACATATTGCTGACACTCGCCTACTTCGCTAGAGCGACAAGTCAAATAATCTGATGGTGTGTGTACTGAAGGTCTTACAATATGCACACCACACTGACATAACTGGAAGATCTCAAATTTCTGCTAGATCTACCTCAAGCAAAATGGAACAAACTTATTGTATCCTGGATAAGGAGGCTGGAGCCACTGGACCCCCTTAGTCCAAAAAAAATAAAAATAAAAAATTAGTAACTGGATTAATAAAAAAAACAGAAAAGGTAGGATGGCGGTTTTAATGTTTCAAGTGCTCTGCACTGTATGTCTCCCTCCCTGTCCCTCTCCCCACTTGAGTACAACGCAGAGAACGTTCATACAACAATGTGAAACTGTCATGAATGCATTTCTTTGAATGTTGTTCAACTTGCACATCGCCGTGGCTTAAGTGTCGGTTATGTCTTCAAAGCGTTGACCCTTCAAGTAAAACTGTGTACTGGACTGAGACCGGGCAGCTCAGTTGGTAGAGCACTTGCCCACGAATGGCAAAGGTCCCGAGTTCGAGTCTCGGTCCAGTACACCGTTTTAATCTGCCAGGAACTTTCACATCAGCGCACACTCTGCTGCAGAGTGAAAATCTCATTCTGGATACTCTGTTGTCATCTCTATCGCGTTCTTTGTCTGTGTGTAGGCATGTAGATAGCTAAATAAATTGTGTCATTCCTACATCCGTGTTACACTCAACAGCCAATGGCCTTGCTGCAGTGGTAACACGGGTTCCCGACGGGTCACCGAGGTTCAGCGATGTCAGGCTTGGCTAGCACTTAGATGGGTGACTTTTCGGGTCTGCCGAGCGCTGTTGGTAAGCGGGGTGCACTCAGACCTTGTGAAGCCAATTGAGGAGGTACTTGATGGGGAAATTGTGGATCTGGTCACGAAAACTGACAACAACTGGGAGAGCAGAGAGCTGACCACTTGCCCTCCATGTCCCCATCCAATGACGCCTGTGGGCTGAGGATGACATGGAGTTCCGTAGGTAAATTTGGGCCTTCAAAGCCTGGTTGGAAGGAGTTCCGTCAGTTATATCTAGTACAAAGTACGACAACACTTCCAGGCATTATCCCACTGCTTCCTGAAAACTTCTTTCTTTTGCTACTGCCTGTGACCTGCATCGTGTGCAGGGTCGGCAGAGTTAAGTGCGTATTTGGCATGGTTAATTTTAAGGGGTGGTTGGATGCCCATCCTGCCGCCACCCCATACCCCCTGGGATGGTATAAATGTATCCCATCTGTCACGCGTCTAGTGTAAATCACGAAATAGTGTGAACATGTTTCAAATGTCTGCGAGTCGTGTAACTGAGGCGGAACGTGTGGAACAGCCTGGTAGTCACCTAGTGGGATGTGGAAAATCGCCTAAAAACCACATCCAGGCTGGCCGACTCACTGGCCCTCGTCGTTTATCCGCTGGGCGGACTCGATCCAGGGCTGGCGCGCCTACCCGGGTCCAGGAAGCAGTGCATTAGCGCTCTCGATTAACCTGGCGGGTCTACTTCCTGAAAACATAGTCAACCTAATATTTTTATAACTTTGTGAAATTAGAGATATTTTACAAGGGGCATAGAAATATTTGTAAGGATTTGGTCAGCCATTTGAATGATATTGTGTGTAACTCTCTGAATATGACTATTTGTTCTTTTCTCTACTTAGCATTAGATATTTGATACACATACTGATATTCTTGCTGCATAAAGAATTACTAGAAAAAAATAAGTTTACACTGCTAAATTATGCAAGACATCTATAGTATTCGCCATGAGTGGTGCTGTTCCCTTGGTTCGCAGCAAGCTGGTGCTGGTCACTCCAGGTGACTTCCGCATCGCCAGCTGATGATCTGGCACAACTACGAGTCTAAAGATAGAGTGGGTGAATACATAGTACATGCAACTTACTGTGATAGTAACAGCTTGTATAGTCTGTCCATGGAGATTTCTTTCCCTGTAAAAAACAGACAGACGGTTGCTCCCCATCTGTAGACTTGTTTCAGGTGTCCAAGATCCCACACGCCGCTTCACAGGAAAACTTTGGGTGAATGGGAGATAAGACTCGAACAACTCCGCAGAAGGCCTGGGACGGTATTTCATCTCTGCCACCAGAAATCGGCTGTTCAGGTCTGTCACCACAGGCGGCCAAGTTCCGTTCTCTGACAGAGCGAGCCACCAGCCTTCATCAGCCTGTAACGATAGATACACAAATGTATTATCTAGGGCCAGAAATAACACAAATGGCAATTGACGTAAGATATCTGTATGCTATGGTACACCGACTTTTTGCCACAGAAATTGTTAAAATATGGAGTATTAATGAAGTTGAACAATGATGTGGGCGAGAACAGTTGGCAGTATTGTTGTCCGAATCATCTTGAAGTGATTTAGGGAAACCATGGAAAAGCTAGTTTAGTAAGGCTGTGTCTGGATTTCAGTCGCTGAGTCATTTCACTCGGCATAATCGGCACAAGAAGTTATTTTACATTTCGTAATCTATCACTTCTAAGGCCACCAAGTTAATAGAAAAGAAAAAGGTGGGAAATATATGGGTTAGCCAGATGTCTCCTCGTCTGTCGGATCATGAAGAGTTGGAAATTAGATACTCCCTGAGGAAAATAGTGTCCAGTAACTCCTAAACAGAGAACTCATCCTTCCACTCTGTGTGTAAGGCAGCAATGTTAACTGAAGTGTAGATAGTATTATCGGCTTTTCATAAAGACAGTCTTCTATCGTCATCTGAATAAAAAATTTTAGTCAGACAATACCGCCAAGCCTCAGTAACCATTGCCCGATGGGAGGTACTGGAAGCAAAACGCTTCTTGTAGTTCTCGATTCCGACATACAGTGGCTTATTTTGTCGGAGGCTTGTGGTGGTGGAAATCAGCAATATGAAGGCGGCAGTCAGTAATTGAACTCACTGGCAGATCGAGGTTCTTGCTTACTTCTGTACCTGACACGAATGGATTCTCAACACTGGTATCAAAATGGCTCCATACTGGTCACTGGAAGCTACTTTAGACCTTGTAGATCTTTGTCAAATACATAGACTTTCTCGCAGTCCTCTTGATAGCATATTATCGACATTTTTGCAGTTACCTTTGGGACGACAGTTGCGTCTGGAATATTAGATATCGGGTGACCATGTTCTCATGTACTGACAGTTACTTTAAGTGAGCGAGGACTGAATCAGAGATAAATTTCTTGCCACTATTTAGCTGGCCGAAGTGGCCGTCCGGTTCTAGGCGCTGCAGTCTGGAACCGTGAGACCGCTATGGTCGTAGGTTCGAATCGTGCCTCGGGCATGGATCTGTGTGATGTCCTTAGGTTAGTTAGGTTTAACTAGTTCTAAGTTCTAGGGGACTAATGACCTCAGAAGTTGAGTCCCATAGTGCTCAGAGCCATTTGAACCATTCTTTTGCCATTATTTATTTCCTCGTTTTTGTACAGGGTGTTAAAAAGTGGATTCCATATTATGAGAGATGATAGGGAAACCATGGGAAACTAGTTTAGTATGGCTACAATCGTTGTAGCATCTACGCAGATTCTCCTGCACCCACTCTCTGATTGCAGACATTTTCGTTTGGAATACCGTCGCCAGCTTCCCTAGAGATCCTGCTTTCTCTTGTCTAGGCTGTACCCCATACACCCTGATCCCAGTATCTTAGTCTATTTTCAACCCATCACTAAACTAGACTCTCTCCTGCCCAGCGTTGTGTTTCATATCTCCAGGTATTTCACTGACAATTCCTATATCTATCGCATTCATTATTTCTTTCTTTCATGTGGCCTTGGTCCTGCGTCAAGAGGGTTCTGTAGTGTTACTATTGATTTCGCAGTGCTAGTTGTAGAGGGTGGCTGGATGCCCTTCCTGCCTCCACCCCAAACCCATCGGGATGGAATTAGTGTATCCACCTGCTGCAAATGTGTTCAAATGTCAGAGGGTCGTGTAACTGAGGCAGAATGTGGGGACCAGCCCATTATTAACCTAGTGGGATGTGGAAAACCGCCTGAAAACCACATCCAGACTGGCTGGCATACTGGACCTCATCGTTAATCCACCAGGTAGATTTTATCCAGGGCCGGCTTGCCTACTCGAGTCCAGGAAGCAGCACATTAGTGCTCTCGGCTACCCTGGTGGGTATTTACCACATTCATTATACTGGTTTGGTATTCTGGATAACATGAAGGTTTCCAGTTATTTCCAGTTTTTAACCTGTATCCCCCTGCCATTGTCTCTATTGTAACTGAAAGGTGTAATGTGAAAGTCTCCATTCCAGCAGTGGATGTGCTGCTAATTCCGATTGTTATGACTAATGTGGCAAATCTCTACAGCTTTCCAATTTCCTTAGCAGCCACCAACTGTTCAAATTTGTTTCATCAACAGCCTCATAAATTATCAGAGATCTTATTGTAGTGATGTACATCCAGTTCATACTCTTAGGGCTTAGACCCCAATTTGTATTACAGGCCCATCTAGAGCATATAAGAGCACCTTTTGCCTAGGAACATATATTTTCATGTGAAGGGCCCATGATAGTTATGCATCCAGGAATACCCATAGATATTTCACTGTGCCATCGTGGGTGGGATACTTGAAATCGTTGATGTATGCAATGCCCATTAATTATGTACAAATACTGCAGGAACGTCTCATAAGTTTTTCAGAGTTCATGACTCACTGAAACGTTGGACAGAAGGAGTTTGTGACACTTGCACGGAGTGATATTTGTACCGAGAGGGAACGTATTGACATTTGCATGGAGCCCAGGACAATGTATGTAGTGGACAGCATCTTCCAGATGTAGGATACTCCGACCTGACTGCCACTACCTGCAACGTATTCTGGGAAAGGGCAAAACCCATTTCCTGCCCAAAGTTCCCTGTCCCTGCGCCAGTCTTGAATTTTTTGAGTAAAACTCTACTCAAAACTCTACTCAGTTCTCTTGAGGAGGTGCAGTGGTAGAGATATCTGGTTGTAAGGTAATACCTATTTTCTTGGAGCTTGTTAATTGTACTGAACAGGATTTCAGTGTATCCCCCTAAACTTATATTAACATAGTAAACAGGAAAAATAATTTATTTCCAACAACTGGCTGCCAATAGTTTCGTTTCACTTTTCCTGGAAATCTTGATACTTGTTTTCCACAGTTTAAGATTATACCAAGGTTGGAGAAAAGATGGTTCTGTTTGATGGTGATAGAAATAAAAAATTATCCTTGGTATCTTTTGGTGTGCCACAGCCCCTTACACAGTTTGTAATTGAAAGATTTCTTAGATGTACTTGTAATTGGAATACAGCAAATCGCTTTGCGATCTTAGAGTAAACACTCCAAACTTGTGAAATAGCCATTAAATTTTCTTGAAGATTGAAGTTTTATGGTGGTGTATCCCCTTGAAATGGAGAGTAGCTGTTTTTAAAGTGATGAAAAGTAGCATGATGGTTGGGTTACGAGCTTCAAAGTGGTCAGACACATCAGCATCAACGTATCAGTGCAGGATGCCAAGTCTATATGTTAGTTGTATATGATTGTGTCTTGGTGTTCTATCAATATCCTTAAAAACTCTGAACACAACGAAAAAATTCCCTTTACAACAACATTACAATGGATTCTGTGCAAATGTTTTGGACAATCGGAAGGCAAACAGCGAGAAGCCAATATACAAATACTTCTTTTTAAAAAAAAAAAGAGGTTCACTTTTAAGCTATATGACAGAAGAAAGTAGTCATCCTATGGAAGAAGAAATAAAAGTCTCAATAATTTTCCCAACATTTTCACTATGAAAATAAAATTTTGTTTTCGTAAGAAAAAGTCAAGAAAAAGTTAAGAAATGAATGAAAGATTCAATGAATGCAGTTAGATCAAGTTGCCATACTGCTTCTCACCTTGTAAAGAATTGTGCAGTATCATTAATGTTTGGGTTATGTTGACAGTGTGGATACCCAGCTACAGCTAAAACTTATGCACCTATGGTGTGACATTTGCATGATTAGTTTCATAGCAAAATTAGTCTTGTAGACTTCTGTTTCCAAAGTGTAAATTTTCACGAGGCAACTGCGATTATGTTGATAGTAGATACATTATGTAGGTTCTGGGGCACTAACACAATTTTTAAAAAATCTGTATTTTATAAGTAAAACAGTTGATTTTTAAAAATTCTGTGTATTTAATTAACTAAACTGATTTTTAAAGGTAAACCTAATGCCTATTTTTTCAATAATACAACTAAATCCAATAACCAAATGATTTCAACTTTATTATTTCATTTACAATGTGATTGTAACACAATAACATGTATTAGTTAACAAAAGAAAATTATTGTTAAAAAATCACAATGTGACCATCAGTAAACTAATTAAGATGTATCAGTTAGCAAAAATAAGATATTTTATAAAAAAATTACACTGTGATTGTAAGTAAATAATTAAAATGTATTAGTCAACAAAAGTAAATTATTATTAAAAGATCACATTCTGAATGTAATAAATTAATTAAAATGTATTAGTAAACAAAGTACATTACTTTTAAAAATCACATTATGAACGTAAGTAAATATAAATGTATTAGTTAACAGAGTACATTATTTTAAAAATATATTGTGAACTGTATTTAATGAAACTCATTATTTTTATTTTTAAGTTTCTTCATTCCTTTATATTACAATGTCTTTTGTCTTTTTTAATTATTTCAAAATCAAAATAATCAATTAATTTAGAAAATCTATTTTGTAAAATAACTTTAAAATCATTATCGAATTCTAGACAAAGTTGTTATCTATATCTAGTATTTAAATATCCACAGTTCATAAATTATATGAAACATTTATCTCCAGCACATTTACTTTTTTAATTTCCTTACAGATGCTTATATTGTTGAGCTTCTTGATTAAAGTAGTATCCACTTATATAGAAAAAAATTTTATTAGTTTTACAAAAATAAATTTGTAGTTTGTATTCAACATATTTTTAAAAAATTGTAATTTAGAACTTATAGCTAAATGATTCATTGAAAATTATTCATCTTTTGTAAACATAATAAAAATAATTTCTTATAAATGGAAAAGCTAAACTAAATGCAAACTAAACTAAAAGAAACTTATGAACTAAGTGAGGAATCTGGAAAAGACATTGATTTTCCTATTTGCTTAAGTAATGAAAATAATAATCAATTCGATGTAACAAACTGCAGTCAAATTTTTCATTAAAAATATATTGATGAATGGTTAATGGAAAATGAAAATTGTTCACTTTGTAGAACTATTATTAAAAATAAAGTACCAGAAACAGTTAAAATAATTAATATTTTTGATTTGTTTGATGCTCAAGATGAAGCAGCCATTTATGGTGTACCAGCACACTATTATGATTCCGTTTAATCAAATGTTTAAATAGTAAAAATAAAAATCATAAAAATTTACTTTTTCTCAAATCTAATATTATTTTATATATAAATGGAGCAAGTTTAACAAGAGTCTTCTGTGAAATTTAAATTTTGTAAGTACTGTAATACAGAGAAATCAATTATTGCTTTTAATTTTCAGAAATATACAAAAGATGTTTATAGAACTATATGTAGAATATATATAAAAAATCATGTGAAAATTTACAAAAAAAACAAATCTTTTGTGTATGTGGAAAAAGTGTTGCTAAATGTTATTTCAAGGAACATTTACGACGAAATGCAAGTTAAGAACATTCAAAAATATTATTAACAATGCATAATGAGGAAACATCTACATCTACAATGAATAATGAAGAAGTCGTAACTGAAGATACATCTACATCTACAAAGAAATGTAAAAGTTGGCAAGAGATTAAATATATATATTGTTTTTATATAAATCCTTCACAGAAGATAAACATAACAGTAAATGTCACAGGTGGACATTAGAATACATTCAGAATAAGGAACCTTTAACCTTAAGATTTATTATGTATTAAATAATAATCCTTTATGATTAATTAAGTAAATTATTAAAACTATTTGATAATTAGACTAAATAATAACCCAATCGACTGTTAAACTAATTAGTAAACCAATTGATTGTTAAATTAAACAGTAATCTAATTCGTTTAAAAAACTATTTGTTTAAAAACTGATTGTTAAACTAAATAGTAAACTAATTCTCTTTCTGATCAATTATCTATTAAATAATAATCCTTACCCATCTATTAAAAAATTATCATTTTGTAAAAAAATTTTAAAATCTAATAAATAAAAGAGCAAAATGGAATCATACCTTGCTACTGAACTACAGCTACAACAATTTAAAGTTGCAACTCTTCGCGAATTTTGTAGCATAAATAATTTACATGGATATTCAAATTTATGTAAAGCTGATTTAAACAGATATCTTATTAGATATCGTACAAGATATTGTTAGAAATAAAACATTTGAGTAAGTGAAAATCATACAAATATTGTTAGAAATTATACACCCGAAATACGTGAAAATCTTTGGATAAAATTCACCATATTACAATACCGATGATGTTTTTCTAACTTATCAAGATATCCATTTAAAAAATATTTCCATTTTCTACAAATGTATTTCTAAAACTGAAACCAGGAGATAGAAATACAATTAAAGATACTTAGTTGAAAAAGCATTTAAAAGAATTCACAAACTATAAATTATGAAAATAGTATACATATACTTTATCCTAATCATTCGTTAAATGCAGTAAAAACAAAAGTTTTTTAATTATTAAAACCAATTTGAAAGTACACTCTGGTTTAAAGATAAATTATAATTTGTATTGAGAATATAAAGTACAAACAAACGAAATAAATGAAGAAGTTCAAGAATTTGGACAACGAACACTATACTATTTTGACAGAAAAAGATTTTAGTAATAAATTTAAACAAGGTAAAAGAGATATTTTAGAAAATAATATCTAACTTTCAAGTACAAGGATCAGGATGGTCATTAAATAAAATTATTGGTTTCAAACAAACAATTAATAAATATATTCCAATAAAAATATCATATTACATTGATTTACCACATAAAATTAAAACTAAGAAAGCTTGTATTAATGTGAAAAATGTTGGTGACAAATGTTTTCTATCATCTATAAAAGCAGCTTTTTTCCCGTAGATAAAAATTCTGAAAGATAATATAAAACACAAAAATGTTGGTCTAAATCTTGATAAAAAAACTTGATAATATTAAATTTCCTGTATTTGTTGAACATATTCCAAAATAAAAAACATAATTAATGTATCAATTAATGTTTATTCATTTGATGATGAAGAATATCAAGTGTAACCATTAAAAATTACAAAATGTAAAAAAAGGAAAAACATGTAAGTCTACTTTATTTCAACAAAGATGACAATTCACAAAATTGTTACATGCCAAATTTATGTAGACTTGTATCAAGTCAAATCACCAAACGTGAAACAGTAAATTTTACTTATGATTATGTTTACTAAATTTCAATAGAAAAGAAAAATTGGATAATGATACACCAAATTGTTAAACTAAAAACCATTAAAAGTTGAAATGCCAAGTGTAGGTAAATGTGTATATTTTAAAAATTATGAATACACACAAGAAGTTCCATTTGTCGTTTATGCTGATTTCTAAAGTTCACTTTTAAATATGGACATTTGTGAACCAAATCCTGAAAAACCATATAGAATGAAATATCAAAAACATCAACCAAGTGTATTTTGTTACAACATAAAATACATATATGGAAATTATAAGGATCCTGTTATTTATAGATGACCAAATTGTCATTTATTTAAAGTATAAAACAAGAAGTTGAAAAAACTGGAAAAATTTATTCTGTGATTGAAGAAATGAAACCATTTACATTTGAAGAAAAGAAAATACATAATAATAATAATTTTGTACATTGTGTAATTATCATTATACAAAAAGTAATAAAGTTCATCATATGAGATCATCTAACTGGTACATACATAGTTCCATTGTGCAAATTAGAATTTAATACTACAAAAACCTGATTTTGTACCTATTTATTTACATAAATTGTCTAATTATGTTTCACATCTTTTTGTAAAAGAAATTAGTTATGACAATAAAGAAATAGAACTAATACCAAACAATGAAAATAAATACACAAGTTTTGGTATTCTTACAAAAAATTTAAAAGTCAGATTTGCTGATACATTTTAATTTATTTCTTCTGCACTTGACAAACTTTCATAAAATTTTAAGAAAATTAATTTTAAGAACTATTTTTCTCCAGAATTATTTAATTTAGTAATTAGAAAAAGTGTTTATCCATATGGTAATGTGGATTCTTGGATAGAGTTTGATGAAAAACAATTACCAACATAAGAAAAGTTTTGCAAAAAATTAAATGATTGTAATATAACTGATGAAGATTATAAACATACAACATTAGTTTGGGAAAAATTCAATATAATAAATCTTGGTGAACATAATGATTAGTTTCTTAAGACTGATGTACAATTGTAAACTGATGTATTTGAAATTTTGAGAAGAACATGTATACAAACATATAATCTAGATCCTTCTTGTATTTCACAGCACATAGTTTCCCTTGGGATAAAATGTTAAAAATACTATACAAAGACCCGAATTGGTATATAATCATGATATGGATCTAATGGTTGAAAAAGGAATAAGGGGAGGAATTTCCAAATGTTGTATAAGATATGTAAAAACAAATAATAAATATTTAAAAGATTTTCGTGATGAAGAAATATCAAACTATATAACATATCTAGATGCAAATAAGTTATATGGTTATGCGATGAACCAATATTTACCATATGGTGGATTTCAATGGGATTGATAAAATAATTTCAATTGTACAAAAATTAATGAAAATTCAAATAATTGTCTAAATGGTTATATATTTGATGTACATTTAGAACATCCAAAAAAATTACGTGATTTACATAAAGACTTACCAATAGCTCCTGATTCAAAACTTCTTACAGGTTCAAATGAAAGTATTAATTTAACTATTTTAGTTAAAAAACATAATTAAGCAGTACATTATAGAAATCTTAAACAATATCTATCTCTACGATTGCAACTTACTAAAATACATAAAGTGTTAAAACTTAAAAAGAGTAATTGGTTAAACACATACCTGTGAAGCTACAAATAATTTTGAATATGATTTCTATAAATTAATGAATAATTCTATATTTCGAAAAACTTTGGAAAATATAAGAACAAGACAAGACATTAGTTTCATATAGTAAAGTATGAGATAAACTACAAGTCTTGTAGCTAAAAACAACTTTAAATGTAGAACTATATTTAATGAAAATCTGGCTGCTAATCATATGTATAAAACTTAAATTATATTTGATAAACCTATTTATATTGGATTAAGTATGCTTGATATATCTATAGAATTAAAGTATGATTTTCACTATAGGGTTATGAAACCGAATAATGGAGAAAATATTGAATTATGTTATCAAGCTACAGATAATTATATTACAATATTGAAACTGAAGACTCTTATGGAAATATAAAATCAATTATTGATTATTTGATACAAGTGATTATCCAACAAATTATATATATTGTCCAACAGATAATATATATATATATATATATATATATATATATATATATATATATATATATATATATATATTATCTGTTGGATAATCATATATATATGTATAATATCCCACAAACGAACAAAAAAAAATAAAATACAAATGTAATTGAAGAGTTTTGTTGTTTAAGGGAAGGTAAGTATGCTTATAAAGTTGGTGACAATGTTGAAAAAATTTAAAGGAATTAAAAAATAAGTTGTTCAAAACAAAATAAGTTTAGAAGATTTCAAAGATTGTTTGTTTAAAAATATAGAACAATGCAAAACATTTAATTTTATTAAAATTGAAAAACATTAAATATGTACTATTCAAGTAAAGAAAAACGCACTAAGTCCTCGTGAAGTTAAAAGATATGTTTTGGAAAATAAAATAGATAAATTACCAAATGTTCATTATGAGTGTTTAAAAATGAACTAAAATTATTTCTACATAAAATGATTTATATTAAAATTTATATAAAAATTGTGTATATCAAATTTTTCTATAGAAATGGAAATTTTTACAAAGATCAAATAAAACCCACTAAGAATTTTGTATACAAAAATCACAAACATGGAATAAAATAATCAATAAAACAATTAAAGGCAAATATGATAGAAAATCAAGGATGATAGTACTAAACTAAAAGATGAAAGAATAAAAGTAAAGGAAAGAATTAAACTAAAAGAGAAGATATTTAAATCAAAGATGATCAAACTTAAACAATGATGGAAATTGTTCAAACTTATTTAAAAACTAATACATTGTTAAACTAAATAGTAAACTTATTACTTTGAAAACAAATTGTTTATTAACTAATTGATTGTAGAATTAAATAGTAAACTAAATCTTTTAAAAACTATTTGTTTAAGAACTAATTGATTGTTAAGCTAAATAGCAAAATAGTCCTTTATAAAATTACTTTATCGTTATTTATCTAACTGTTATATGAATTTTCAAAACCTATGAATTTAACATACACTTTATTACATTTCTTTCTTAAAACTTTTTCAACTAAATATACATCTAGATATTTCGTTTTCTGCAGTTCTTGTTCATAAAAAACTCCTTTCATATCTTTTAATTAATATTTATTTGGATTAGAATAAATTACAACTTCAATAGAAAATATAAAATTGTTTACCCATTAGCTGCTAAACCTTTTTCAAAAAGATTTTTATGTTTACTAATTATAACTTTATAATTTTTTAAATTTAGCATTTTCCTTAGACACAATGTTTCTTATTTTTAAATATTTTTCAGTAACTTCTATTTGTTTCATTTTTATTGTAGAACGTTTTGTGTTATTGAATTCATCAATTAGATTTTTAACTAAATTTACCCATTTATTATTTCGTTGTAATGGAAATTTCTCCTACATATTTTCTTTAAGTGTTCTGTTAAATCTTTCAACAACAGATGCTTTTAATTCTGATAAACTTGATTGAAGACTGATTTTATATTTCTTTATTAATTCTTGAAAATCTTTGTCATAAAATTGTTTACTGTGATCTGTTTGTAAATTATTTAGTTTTCTATAAATTAAATGTTTTTGAAAAGCATCAACTTTTTTTAATTTTGCGATTCTAATGATTTAAGTTTACTTCTACTCAATCAATTTTAATTAATGCACTAAAGAGACATTTTTAATATTGTTTAATTCTTTATTACAATGTTGCATACTACCATCCATAATACCATTTCCTTGGTGTAAATCTGATGGAAACTGGCTATAATCGTCTTAATTAACATAATTACTGGACTGTGTAAAAATGCCTGAGAATTCTGTTTTTGTAACAGATTCTTTTTCTAAGTATTGTTTGTTAACTAGACCTTCGCATGAATTGGAACATTTATATTAGCAAGTCTTCTATTTTAAAAACCTATATAAACATGAGATTCTTTAAAAATAGTATTTAATTTTTTTCGAAACTTTAATTGCATTAGTTATCTTTGGATCTATTGATAAATGAAGTTGTTTAATAATATTTTCAATTTTTTCAATATTTTCTATATTCAATGTGGGTGTATTAAGTACTTTTTCAGGTTGTTTAGTTAAATGTACCTTATTTCCAAAACTGACCTATTATTAAACCTAAAATGTCATTAAAATTACAAATCTCACAGTTATTTCAAAGTAAACAAACATAAATGACCACATATTGCTTCATCAAAATTTTGTATTCTTCCTGTATTGTAGTATAGTTCATTTTTTCCTTAATAGTAAACTAATTGTTTTGGTATATTACCACCAAACGAATCAAAAACAAATTTTTTACCATTATTTTTAAATAAAAAATCTAATGAGTACCAGGATTATGAGATGTATCTAAATGTACTGTTGTTTTGTTGTTGTTGTTGTGGTCTTCAGTCCTGAGACTGGTTTGATGCAGCTCTCCATGCTACTCTATCCTGTGCAAGCTTTTTCATCTCCCAGTACCTACTGCAACCTACATCCTTCTGAATCTGCTTAGTGTATTCATCTCTTGGTCTCCCTCTACGATTTTTACCCTCCACGCTGCCCTCCAATACTAAATTGGTGATCCCTTGATGCCTCAGAACATGTCCTACCAACCGATCCCTTCTTCTGGTCAAGTTGTGCCACAAACTTCTCTTCTCTCCAATCCTATTCAATACTTCCTCATTAGTTATGTGATCTACCCATCTAATCTTCAGCATTCTTCTGTAGCACCACATTTCGAAAGCTTCTATTCTCTTCTTGTCCAAACTATTTATCGTCCATGTTTCACTTCCATACATGGCTACACTCCATACGAATACTTTCAGAAATGACTTCCTGACACTTAAATCTATACTCGATGTTAACAAATTTCTCTTCTTCAGAAACGCTTTCCTTGCCATTGCCAGCCTACATTTTATGTCCTCTCTACTGTACTGTACCAAATTCAATTTTTAATGTTTTATTTACTAATTCCTCAATCATGTATACACCAAGAAAATTTTTAATTTTTAATTGTTTAGTAACTTTTTCTATATCAAAATTACTTAATCCATTAGGAAATTTATCAATTACTTTTTTTAAATATCTTGCTTTCTTAATTACATTACCTACTTTCTTTTCTATTTCTAAGTTAGGTCTTTTTGTTCTTCTACATCTTTATCATTTTTCTGTTTGTGTAATACTGCATCTGCAATTGCTGTAGATCCTCCAGCTAAAGACCCAATTGTTGCTAAATATGATAATGCAGCTAATAATAATTGTAAAAATACACATTCATGGTTGGTTGGTTGTTTTGGGGGAGGAGACCAGACATCAAGATCATCGGTCTCATTGGATTAGGGAAGGAGGGGAAAGGAAGTCAGCCACGCCCTTTGAAAAGAACTATCCTGGCATTTGCCTGGAGCAATTTAGGGAAATCACGTAAAACCTAAATCAGGATGGTCGGATGCGGGATTAAACCGTCGTCCTCCCGAATGCGAGACCATTGTCTAACCACTGTGCCACCTCGCTCGGTCACCTTCATGGTGTCTTAATCCTTTACCATCTTTCTCTTATGTTAAATGTTAATTAATTTTTTAACAACAGGAATATCTAATGTAACAAGTAAATTTCCACCAACTTCTTTTCTTTTTTCCTTTTTTGAACATCTGTTAAAAATGGTTCAATTGCATTTAATTCTTCATTATTTAATTTTAATTTAATTGATTTTGGTTTTGTTTCACCAGTAGGTAACAAAGTATAATCAATTGTAAAGTTACTCATTTGTATAGTTAATAATTTCATAAAGATTTTTTGTATAGTTAAAAGTTTATAAAGAAGTTTTATATAATTTAAAATTTATAAAGATTTATATATAGTTTAAAAATGTATAAAGCTTCTTATACAGTTTAAAAATTTATATTGTTAAAAATGTATAAAGCTTTTTATACAGTTTAAAATTTTATATTGTTAAAAATGTATAAAGATTTTTTATATAGTTTAATAATTTCTAAATATTTTTATATAGTTTAAAAATTTATATAGTTAAAGTATAAAGATTTTTACATAGCTTAAAAATTTATAAAGGTTTTTTTATATAGTTTAAAATTTTATAAACATTTTTAAATGGTTTAAAAATGTGTACAGAGCTTTTATATAGTTTAGAAATTTATAAAGATTTTTATAATCCCCAACCATTTCCATTGACATTAATTCCCATATGTATTTTTCTTTTTCGATACATTATTCCTCTGACAACTGTTGCTGCAACTTTTTCTTTCACCAAATGAAGCATCATTTGCATACATTCTTTCTTTTGCAGCTAACTGAAGTTGTTTATCAGCTATATGTCTTTTTTCTAAATCTTTGTTATCTCTGTATTAAATATCATGTTTTTTAAGAGCTTCATCTAATGGATTTATACCTTTATCACCTTTTAGCTAATCTTTCTTCTAATTTTGTACCAGGACCACAAAATTTACAACCTGCAAGAAGCATTTCAAATGGTAACTTGTTAATTTAAGTATTTACTAATGCTTATCCTTATTTATCACATTTCCAAAACGTATATGCAAGATTATTTAAAAATCTAATTAAATATGGAACTGCTTTTAAATTATTAATCATAAAAACCCTAAATTTATTTGTTAATATTTGTGCAATACTAACTTTTTCATTATGATAATTTTTATTTCAGCTAGTTCTTCACCATGAATAACTCTAACTATTCAATTAATTGTCTAACATCATTCAACCAAACATATTCAATTTTTTTATCTTTATGTTTTTTAATTATACCTTCACCTAATTTTTCTTTTTGAGGTGAACTGGTATCTAAATCATGTATAGTTGTTCTTCTTAAGTTTGGAGAATAATAATCAACAATTGGTTTTATTAAATATTTATATTTATTACCTCTACTTGACCTTAATTACTCTGGATTATTATCAGAATGTAATGCTCCTGAAATTAATAATATATATGCATAATTTGATAAATGTTCACCATTTAACTTTTCATCTAAATCATCTGTAGTAATTTGTTTTTCAGTTAAAAGTCTTATTAATCCAACCTGTCCCTTCATGTGTTTTTTTTACCAATTGTTAATTTATCACCACTAAATTCTACAGGTGAATTACCACATATTTAAATGTACCAACAGGTTTTGAACTAAATACTTTATCTTCACTATGATTTATATACTATAACTTTCATTCACTAATATTTGTCTTTTTAGTTTCTTTTATCTTTTTACTTTCTTTTTCTTCTTGGTATTTAGTAAATGTATCTTTAATTTCTGTTTCATCTAATGTATAATCAGATTTATCAGGAATATCATCTGACCAATCCATTAAGTTTTTAATTGGTGATAAATCTTCAAAATCCTCTATATGATGATATGGAATCAGTTGGTTTTCAATTTCCCTATTTCCTTCAATTACTTTTAGACCATTATCACCTAAGCCTTCAATACCTAATTTTACTTTTTCAATAGCATCAATAACAGGTTGATCTTCGTTTTTGTATTTATAATATTCTGTTCTTGGTTGCTTTTTGCAAAGCTTAAATTGTTCTTATAGTTCTTCAAGTTTCTTTCTATTTTGTTTAGCTTGTTCAGAAACTTTTTCATCATACTTTGCAAACATTTATTAATGAAGAAAAAACATAATTTATATTTATGTTTATATTTACGTTAAAATTAATGTTAAAGTTAAAGTTAAGGTTAATGTTAAAGTTTATGTTTAATGTTTGATGTTTATGTTGTTAAGAAATGTTGTATTTTATTTCTGAACTTACCTTCATTTGTTTTTCTAGACATATCTACTGTTAAAAATTGAAATTCACCATTCCAACATTTACTACACATTTCTTTAATATTACCAATCTTTAAATCTCCACCAACAAACTCTAGGTAAATATGATTTAAATTTGTATCATCTTGTCTAAAAATATTTGAAACATTCATATCTTCACTAAGTGTTTTGGTATTTGTGAATATGATTGAGCTAAGTAAAAGCAATCTGTATGTTTGCGTCTACCTCTAGTAAAATAATTTCTATCAATATTTTGATATTCTTGAATAAAGTTATCAAATACGACAACTGTATTATTTTCACATTGATCTAATAGAATAATATATTCAATATTTTCAATAAAACTATGTTTCCATTAATTTTATCTTCAATTTTTTTACCTTGTTTTATTGGCTCTGAGCACTATGGGACGTAACTTCTGAGGTATCAGTCCCCTCATTGTTTTACTATTTCTTGATATTTTGGTTGTTCTAAACATTTTGAATAAATACACAAATGTTTACTTTTATTCCAATTTCACCATCCTGTAGCTAAAATATAGTTATCAACCATTAATGTTGTTTTACCACAACCACTGAACCAATGGTTGCACATCTTAAGGAATTTGGTAGATGTTTATCATGTTTGTTTTTTAACTCATTTTCTGGAATTCTTCCCAATCTGTTTCGTTCATTTATTAAAAAAATTTTCATTTATTATTAATTTTTTCATTTATCAATAATTTTTCATTAATTATTTTTTCATTTATTAACAATTTTTTCATTTATTAATAATTTTTCATTTATTAATAATTTTTCATTTATTAATAATATTTGCAGTCGTAAATGAGTAGATTATTCCAACTTAGTGATAAATATTCTATACTTTGAAAAAGATGAACTGTTCCAATAAGTGATAATTATGCTAATGTTTCATTAGTTCGTCTTTATTCAACTTTTTAACTTGAACAATGTGTAAATATTTTAAAAAATCCTGAAATCCCTATTTCTTCTTATTAACTTCAACCAGAAGAAGTTGCTGGATTATCTGGGTAAAAACAATTTTTAACTAGATATAACAAATTACTGTAACTCTACAGAATTTGATATGCCATATTTTGTTTTTGTTGTATTTCAGACAAATCGTAAAATAATCAACTAGTTGATTAATCATTATTTGATAATGTTAAACTACAGAATATATCTCAAAAAAATAGTAAAAGTGAAGTTTCTCCTCAAGATATGTGGAATATTAATCCACCAATAATTTTCTAAAAGCATATGAACCATTTCTTGATTTTAAAAGAATTACTTTACTAAAATCAGATATTGATATTGAACCATTTAGTTTTATAATTAATTATACAATTTATGTAATCAATATGACATGTAGAAAGAATGTTATAACTACACTAAAAACAAATATGAAACTTTGTGCAACTTTTAATGATAACATTCCAAATGATACACTTGCTTATGTAATCATGTATGATAAAAAGAATCTTACATATGATGCACAACATAGAATACTTACTGAAAATTTTCAATTATTATTATTTGGTTATATATAAATGAATGAAAAACTTTAAGAATTAATAAATGTGTTAACTTCATGCTTATATACATTTCTGAAACATTTTAAGAAAGATAGAAAAATTAAAAACTGAAAATTTTAAAATAATTTGCTTTCTTAACTTATACATTTTAATTATTTACTTACATTCATAATTTGGTTTCTTTAAAATAAAGTACTTTGTTAACTAACACATTTTAATTAATTTACTTATGTTCACAATGTGATTTTTTAAAATAATGTACTTTCGTTAACTAATAAATTTGAATTAATTTACTTATGTTCACAATGTGAATTTTTTTAAATAATTGACTTTTTTAACTAATAAATGTTATTGTATTACAATCAAATTGAAAATGAAATAATAAAGTAATAAATCAGTTGGTTATTGTATTTAGTTGTATCATTGTAAGAAATAAGTATTTACTTAACCTTTAAAATTCGGTTTAGTTAATTAAATATAGTGATTTTTTAAAAATCTGTTTTTACTTATAAAATACTGATTTTTTTTTAATTGCATTATTGCACCAGAATCTACCAAAAGTATCTACTGTCAGTGTTTAGACTTACTCTTACGAGTTTGTCTTCGAATTTTCATTACTCTAAAAGTAGTTTCAGACATTGATCTGTTAGTTATAATCAAAGGTAGTAATATTCATTGATTTTCTGTGATTTTATGATTAAGGTTTTAAATAAAATGGCAAAGAAATGTAATTTGTCAATTTCAATTTCGTCCTAAAACAGCAATCATCATAAGGCTGCAACAGTCATCAGAAATACCATGTTTCTTTCTTAGCAGCCTCTTGTTCTTTGCATCATCAAATTATTAAAAGAGATCTTGAATTTCATTGTCAGTCCTGATTATTTTGAATTTTATTTTCTGTTCTTATTAATGCAACAGTTATAAAAATAAATTTCCCACAAAACGCGTTAATGAGCCACCCTGAAGCAATACATGGTTGCTTACTGCTGCGGTGTGAGCTCGGGCCAGCCCACATTAGCAGTTGTGCTGAACTTCTAGACTTCATAGTATGCCTGTACCTGCGAACAACCAGTTATCCTGGCAAGAGCCCCAAGCTCCGTGCAAGTGTCATTCTATGCAAATGTTTCGTCCCCAACCGGAATTATGCCTTACTGTGAATGGACACCATTTTGAGCACCTCCTGTAACCATGGCTCACAATTGCAGGTCGTATGTAATAGCAAATAGATCACATCAGATGCTCTGTTGCTTCAGATGTGACAGAATAGCGTATTCGCCTTTGTTTAGTCATTTGTTTACTGCATTCTGTATGTCGTTCATAAGGGTAAAGAGTTTATAGAAGAAGAGACGTTCTACAGTAGCGAAGTTGAACAAGTACTCATAACTGTAAGGCATGCAACAGAGTCCACGTTTACTGGGCATTTCTTTCTCTGGCTGAGGTTTATGGTGAAGAGTGCATGTGCATTCAGCACGTCCACTAATGGTGCAGGGCTTTTGCTGAGGGTCGCAGGGAAGTTCACGATAAAGACCGCCAGTTTCGGATGCGATTGTCCAGAAGATCGACAGTGAGCTGCTCAAAGATCGGAGGGTTACTGTCCGTGAACTTGTTGAACGCATTCCTAAAACTTCCCACGACATAGTTGAAAGAACTTTAACAGAAACATTGGGTTATTGCATGGTGTGTGCTCGCTGGGTCCCCCGGATGCTGACTGACGGACACAAGGAGCAACGCCTTGACTGTGCTCGCAAGTTTCTTCAACAATGTGAGGGGGGAGGCAACATGAAGAAGTTGTTGGACTCTATCGTTACGGGAGATGAAACGTGGGTGTTTCATTACATGCCCAGAACAAAACAACAATCTCGTCAGTGGCGTCACTCCGGTTCACCGCCACCAAAGAAATTCAAACAAACGCAGTCAGCACGAAAGGTTATGGCGACTGTGTTTTGGGATCGGAAGGCGGTACTACTCATCGATTTCTTACAACCTGGGGCGACAATAAACTCAGACAGATATTGTGAAACATTGACCAAACTCCGGCAAGCAATCCAGAATCGCCGGAGAAAACGACTGAAGGAGGGTATAGTGCTTCTTCACGACAACGCTCGACCCCACGTCGCTCGTCGAACACAGGAGCTTTTGAAGAAATTTGGGTGAACTGTTATGCCCCATCCCTCGTACAGCCCGGACTTAGCCCCCAGCGATTATTACCTCTTCCCCAAGTTAAAGGAAAACTTTGGTGGCAAACGCTTCAAGAGCGACGATGAAGTCCGAGCAGAGGTCACACACTTCCTCAACGGGTTGGCGGCAGACTTCTTCGACTTAGGAAAACAAAAGCTGGAGCACCGTCTTCAAAAGTGTGCCAAAAAATGGAGACTATGTTCAAAAATAGAAAAAATGTAATCTTTTCAAGATGTGTGAATTAATAATAATAAACAATGTTTCCGATTTGTAAAAAATATGGGAACCTCACTTTCGGTACAACCCTCGTAGTATGGTAACATTTCTTTTCTCGTGTAGTTGGAGTTGAGAAACTGAGGGTGACATGGAATTCGTTGTTTTAATACAAAGTGCGTTTGAAGTGCTGGTCCACTAAAACAGTCTATTAAGTTTTTGCTTTTTTGACAAATATAACATAAAAATCAATGCTCTCTAAAAGCATACCAGTGACAATCAGGTTCTGAATCTTTTCCATCAGTTGGTCTGCCCATTCGTTGCATCTCACATCGACATTGTCCTACGACCGCCCTAGATGGATCAGTTTATGTAGCTTCTTTGCTGTTTTGAGATGTGCCAAGGAGTTTATAATTTTGATGTCCTCGTCAGTTATTGTAGAGAATTCATTGACTCTGCACCCACTATGATTGTTTCTACTCATAAATCGACTGTATAAAGAATATCCTGCAGTATAACAAACAACTAGGCAGTGCATACCAACTCTTCTCTGGGTATGAGGAACAATTTTCTAGGCGTGATTAATCAATAGTGTCCTCCCGAGTATTCATCAGCGTTGTCGTTTCCTTTTCATGCACAATATTTCGACGAGCGATCGGTTGCCTTTTTCAGGATCTGCGAGTGAATACACATTACAGCAATGGAAACAACAACTCTGCTGACCACTCATAAGTAAGCCATAAAGACGAATAATTGTCAACGGCTAATAGAATTCAGTAAATTATACTGGACGAGGAATGTTGAACAAGAATCAAAGTAAGACGGAATGTGGTTAAAGTAAGCATAATAGGAGCACTTGGTGTACGGGAGGCAGGAGTTAGTTGGCACAAGGGGCCAGTTGGCACGTTTCCTGCCGCAGTGCTGCTGTAGCACGTCATCATAGTAGTGGAAAGTGTATGTAAAGGTGCACCAACCGCCGTAATTTCCGTCTTCTTGGGAGCGTCACAAAGGGAGGACAGTTTCGTCGTTTTTCTGAATGGTGAGTAAACTTTTTCATTCGAATTCTTTTTTGTTCTGTTTACCCTGTAGATCAAACAGAGGCGCTATAGTTGGTGGTTTTCGAAACAGTGGTAGCAGTGATTGCATGTGCCTGTAACAATCTTTTGTTTCTGATGTTTGGGATTGTGTTGTATGGGTCTTGTTGGTATAGTTGGGAATGGGGTCATTTGGCTAGGTATGACAACCCGCCACATACCCTTGCCAGCTAAAGACCCCATTATTTTCATTAAAAAAGTTGCAACTTCTATAAAAAATGAATAAATACGCATCACATCACACGAAATTCCCCTTTCCCCCAAAGTTGGGCAACGACAACGATCCAACCGTGGCCGAAAACGAAGGTTTACTGGCACGCTGACAGTCCCATCAATGGCAATTGCGGCAGAAAGGGCCAATAAGAAGAAAAAGCCATGTACACTCAATAAGGACGACGTAGCTACGATTGTCAAGTCGAAGAGGAAAAAACTTCCCCGGGAACGTCGGTGTAAATTTTCTTCTGATGACAGCAAGTCAGACCTTATTTTTTTCTTCAGTTTATAGATTTTCGGGCCGCGCCCATTCAGTCATCTCAACAGTGTTATGTCAATTTCGACGATACGAACGTAAGAACAACACAACATCCATTCCCCGAGCAGAGAAAATCTCCGATCCGGGAGGGAATTTTTTTTAATATGACAAGAAACAGAAACAAAAAAGAAAGAATAAAGGAGGAAACGAGAAAGCTAAGTTGGGAAATGGAGTGCAGTTCTTGAGCGCATCTCCCGGTTACTAGCCAGGACTAGGCTGTTAGACCGTACCATTCCGAAAAAGGGTGTCGTGGGGTGTCAAGCACGTCCAATGTCGGATACGCCCCAACTGAGCGCGGGAGGGGGGGGGGAGCAGGGCCGTAAATTACACTGTGTAAGTAATTAGCAAACTGACGGCGGTAGTAGCGCGTTCGTTCAAGTGCGGCTTGAGCTTTTGAAACATGGTTCCTAAAGTCGGTCTTGGAGTGCGTCCCATCGCTAAAGAGATATGCAATCGTCAGGCCCTTGAACCATGTTATATCGTGGTGCTTGGTATGCGTAAAATGTGTGTCCTCCGGAAGAAGAGTGAACTGCGGGCTGACAGTCGTTGGCGGGCCACAGAGGTAACATGCCAGTATCCGCAGCACAAGTTGTCATATATCGTGCGTCGACGGACATGTGAGGCGATGCTCATCATTATTCTCGCCGTGGCAGCGAGTACATAACGGTGATTCGGCCAGTCCAACACGGTGAAGACTCTGGTTAGTCGGGTCTTCACCATTAATGAAGCGGTGCAAGAGGGCACATGTATGTTCTTGCACACTGTTGTTCAATGGAATTCTGTGCGGATGTTCTCCAACATATTGCGGGGGGTGCATTGTGCAAACAGCTTGTAAGAGTCTTTCTCTCGTGGTGCGCAAATGGGCAGAGGAGCATCACCTATGTAGCTGAGTTCACAAAGTACGTCGATATGTCGGAAAGTGTTGAGGCAATGTGGACCACATTCAATTACGAGACATGGGAGGCCAGCATAAGAACATCAAATAGACAGCGCGTGAGGGACGTGGAAGGCTCGTGCCAACGCCTCGTCATAGTAGTTAAGTGTAAAGTGGGTGTACTGGCTCTAACCTGGACGAGACCGAATCCTGTTGAAGTTGGGAGGGTGAGGATCTTGTAGCGGACCTTGAAGATGGTTCCTACCGCCTGGGATTGTCGTCCTAAATTCATTTGCAGAGAGAAGATTTGGGCAACCTGTACTAGCCTGGGCGCGACGTAGGTGTTGACGTACGCCACTCACTGGATTGGATTCAGGCTGTGGTGGAGGTTGCGTTGGGTTTGGGATCGTTTCGTCTGGAGCAAATGGCGGTAGGCGTATGCCACTGTATGCCTATATGCCCGACCACTGTGGGCAATGGCAGTGCACCTTTGTCTTGGAGGCCACGACCAATGTTCATAATCGCCGATTTGGCCACATTGAGGATGCTTTCCGAGGTTCTGCCATACTGTCTGATCTATACAATGAAGTTATGTATTTCCATGGGTGTACGTGCCAGGAGCATGAGGTCGTCCACCTGCAGTAGGAGACCTCCTATAAGGGGTTCGAGGGCGATGGAGAACAGCATGGTGGACAGGGGACAGCCTTGTCTGACAGAAGGCCTCATTGTAATCAGTTCCACCTGTCGTCTATCGACTTGAGTACTTCATGTAGCACTGGTAAGCAGGCGCCTCAGGGTGTCGACGAATAACGGACGGAACCCCATACGCGTCGCCACTGATAGAAGGAACTAGTGTCAGACTCTATAAAAGCCACTACCGAAGTCTATTGATACCCGTGCTGCACGGAGACGGCAGGATGTGGTGAGAGCGAGGAGATGCCGACATTGGCCCGTGGCAGTTTCTAGGCTGGTATCACGGCCGTGTGACACCTGCCCCGGTGAAAGGGTTGAGGGCAGTACCATGTGTATGTGTGTTGCCAATAGGCGTACATAGATCTTATAGTCTGCACTGAGAAAAGTAAGTAGGGGAAAGTTTGTAATCTCAAGACCTCTGGACGGCTTATGAACCAGAATTAAAATGCCAGCTACAAAGGCACACGGAAGTTTGGAGTGAGCAGCTCCTGGAACATTATGGTCCACCGCTGGACTATCAGGTCGCGGAACGTCTGGTAGAGTGCAACTAGAAGGTAGTCTGGGCCTGGCGATTTCTTCATCGCGCTTTTGGCGTTAGCGTCCTCCACCTCATCGGTAACAATTGCTGTCGCCAAGGATACTGCCTCTGTAGTGTCGAGAGTAAGTGTTACATGTTGAAGAACGTCCTCAGATGCCATTTCGTCCGCGGTTCTGTCGTCGTAAAATTGTCGATAGTGGTCAACAAAGGTGTATTCAATAGTCGCCTGCGTACTGACTCCGCTACCGTCTTGCCGTGATAAGCTGCTACTGCTGACGACGACGACGACGACGACGGTCAGACGTGGGAGCATGGATGGTGTTTCCTTGGGTGCGACATCCTGTCTGTATGATCTCACCACCCAACCCTGTAGCTTATTTCGCGTCAATGAAAGAAGCGTGGCCTTAATGTGCTATCGTTCCCTGTGCGTTTTTGGTAATGGAGATTTGTTGTCGAGTTTCCGTAGCATGGTGTAGTAATAATTCATGGTGTCACTGAGCCACGCAGCCGGTTCTTTTCCGCATTGGATCATCTCCCTCGTGATCACTAGTCTGGCACAGCTGAGTCACCACATCAGTGTACAGGAGTACCTGTCAAGGCGGCGTTCGCAGGACTTCCAAACTCCAACGACACGCTGACGACTAATTGGATCATGGAGGAGGGATGTGTTAAGCTTCCATGTCCCACGGCTGCGCCAGATTAACTGCAGTGGGACATGGAAGTAGGAGGGAGCTGGTGAGCACGCAGTGGTCAGAAAAGGCGAGTGGCCATTTTTCCGTGGTGAGCACTCCCGACTGGAGGGTGTCAGAGACGTAGGTGCGATCTATCCTGCTTGCAAAATGGCTTGTAAGATGTGTGTGGCCAGGGGCATCGCCGTTGACCTTTTCCCATGCATCAAGAAGGCGGAGTCCTTCCACCATTGTACATAGGCCTGGGCGCTATGAGTAGCATGGAGGTTGATCTTTCGGATGCAATATGCAGTTAAAGTCGCTTCCAACTATAGTGTGGTCTAAACGACCAAGGAATATGGGGATGTTGACTACAGAGTGAAAACCTGAACGTTGACGTCGGTTTGATGTGCCCGACAGAAGACACAGATTGATGATACACATTCCAAATACGGCAAGTGCCATGTCCCGTGCGGATGGAAGTATTGTCACGTCTATGACTGGCAGCCTCTCTCGGACGTATACGCCACACCACACCCAGCCTTATCACCAACAGAGTGGTAAAAGTCGTATCAGTAAGTATCCAGAATCGTCGCAAATATACACCTCTTGTAATACAGAGACGTCGACATCTGATGTGCGCATCATGTGTCGGAGTAATTGTATCATATTGGTACTGACGGTGGCCACTCTGTACGCTAGAAACAGTGTTGCCGGAAGTTGATCCACCATCGCTGAGAGAAGTGGGTTCAGTCAATGGGTGACATCACTCAGCCCTATCTGACGGCAGGGGACACAATTGTAAGTCATTTGTAGGTTGGGCTAATTGGGTGTGTCGATCCCAGTGAGCTCACCAACACGTCTTCTTCATCGTTTCCCAATGCCGTTGTGGCTCGGGAGTGTTTGGTGTCCATATAGACTTTCCTGTGAAGGAGTGGTTGTACATGTCAGACAACTGTCTCCACCAGCGCCCTGTTCGTTACGCCGTCCACAGAGGGGACGGCCGCTGTGTGATCGTTGTTCAATGTTGTCCGTCACTGTCACTGTCAGCTCACATCGAGAGATGGGCATCGTCCACATGAGTACCTTCATCATCCTCGTGCATGGGATTGTCACTGGTTCTTGGTATCGATCTACGTCTCTGCTTGCGCCGCTGTGGCGAACTTTGCTTTCGAACATGTCCTCCTGCGTCAGACGACAGCAACGAGTCTCACCCTCTGGGTTCGAAGGCTTCCGTCTGTGCCACAAAGGAGCCAAGTGTGGACGCTGTGGCGACTCCGGTCGTGGTGTTAGGTAGAGGAAGCTGATGTGCGGTGGCCTCCCTTTCTATTGGCCCCTTCGCTTAGTCCAAACCGTCTCTTTGTGATGGCAGTTGCGGGCTGAGGTGGTTAAGCGGCAGTCTTCGTGAAATTGTGGCGGCGGTAAACGCCACTGAATCACCACCGGAGGAGTAGTCGGGTTGGGTGAGGTCATCACGTCCGTAGGCAGTAATTGTGCGATCTGTCGCTGTATAGATGCCGACCGAATATGTCCATGCTTTCCGCGTACCGGGCACGTGCGAGGTGGCAATCGTACGTAACGGCTCTGCAGGCCCCGATTCAGGGGTAGAAGGGCACATGGTTACGAAGATCGATAAGCACTTATCGGCCACCATTCAAGACAGGATATGTCTTGAACTGTGTCCATTTCGCGGATGTGTGGTCGATGACCTTCTGTAGGGACGGAGGGTCTTTATCACGGGTTCAGTAAGTATTTCAAGAGGCAGGTCGAAAACTCTTAACTGACCGGACGCCCAAACCCGCGTGATCGATGGTCACGGTTGCAATCTGCGTGTCAAAAGCGGAGTCCGTGACTTTCCTCCCTGATGATGTTGTCGCACGTAACGTCATTGATAATCTTCACGTACATTGTGCTGCTGACGATGGAAAAGTGTATACCTATGATGTTCGATGCTGGTATCTTTACCTCGTTTCTTAGGAACCGTCCTACATCGAGTGCTTTGGGTCGTGCAGAGTCGGGGCAAAAGGTGAATCGTAGTGTTGCTTTAAGATAATGGTTCGCCATGTGGTCTTGCTAGTAAGCCGGTGCAAGTGCAACTGCCGATATAAACACGAACACGGGCAAGCGTTGCCCCGCGCTCCTAAACACAGGCACGCGTCCACATGTAGCCTTGCCGAAGGCACACTGTACAAAACCTTATAAACTCACCGCTTTGCCTGCTGCTCTATCCTACCACTTGCATATGCGATGTACTGTCAATAAATGTGACATGGCTAAGGTTGACAAGTCAAAGAGGGAAAAACTTCCACAGAAACTTCGGCTTGAATTCTCTGCCATGGGTTCTGATAACTGCATGTCAGGCATAATTATCTTCTTCAATTTTTTGGCTTTAGGGCCGTGCCTATTTATCCATCTCCACAGTGTAATGTCTGTTACGACGGTACGAAAGTAAGGACAACACAACACCATTTCCCGAGCAGAGAAAATCTCTAACCCAAGCGGGAATCGAACGCGGGCCCTTCGCTTGGCAATCCGCCAGGCTTATCGCGCAACTTCCGAGGCGGATTTGTCAGATACTAGCTATGCCGAAAGTGAGGACAGCTTGTCCTTTCTTAACGGTAGTTCTGATGTTGAAAACGCTTTCCATGGCGAAGAGCTTTCACCCTCTGTCTCCTGCCAAGGCGATGGTAAGGGTTCTCACTCGACAGTTGCCACGAATCCTAGAGAATCTTAGAAAGATGCCAACAGGTCACATCGAAATAGACCAACAACGAATCCCCCACAAATTCAACATCCTCCTCATCACCCCGAATGCCATGTAAATTACTTTCTTTTGGTGAAGTATATTGCACGTCAGTATACCGCGAAGGTTGTCGAAACCGATGGTAACGAGATTCGCGTGTCCATAATGGTCACAAATGTGATAAACTACAGATCGCCAAACGAGGATGATTCAGTCTGATACAACCACAGTACAACTGTACGAAAATTGAACCCACCCGTTCAAATAAACGAGCGCCCAACTTTGACACTCATGGTTTATTTGAAACAAACACTATGTGATCAAAAGTATCCGGACACCCCTAAAAACATACGTTTTTCATATTAGGTGCATTGTGCTGCCACCTACTGCCAGGTACTCCATATCAGCGATCTCAGAACTCATTAGATATCGTGAGAGAGCAGAATGGGGCGCTCCGCGGAACTCGAAGACTTCGAACGTGGTCAGGTGATTGTCACTTGCGTCATACGTCTGTACGCGAGATTTCCACACTCCTAAACATCCATAGGTCCACTGTTTCCTATGCGATAGTGAAACGGAAACGTGAAGGGACACGTACAGCACAAAAGCCGACCTCGTCTGCTGACTGACAGAAACCGCCGACAGTTGAAAAGGGTCATAATGTGTAATAGGCAGACATCTATCCAGACCATCGCACAGGAACTCCAAACTGCATCACGATCCACTGCAAGTACTGTGACAGTCAGACGTGCGATGGGAAAACTTGGATTTCATGGCCGAGCGGCTGCTCAAAAGCCACACATCACGCCGGTGAATGCCAAATGACGCCTCGCTTGGTGTAAGGAACGTAAACATTGGACGACTGAACAGTGGGAAAACGTTGTGTGGAGTGACGTACACAATGTGGCGATCCGATGGCAGGGTGTGGGTACAGCGAATATCCAGTGAACGTCATCTGCCAGAGTGTGTAGCGCCAAAAGTAAAATTCGGAGGCGTTGGTGTTATGGTGTGGTCGTGTTTTTCATGAAGGGGGTTTGCACTCCTTGTTTTGCGTGGCACTATCACTGCACACGCCTACATTGATGTTTTAAGCACTTTCTTGCTGCCCACAGTTGAAGAGCAATTCGGGAATGGCGATTGCATCTTCCAACACGATCGAGCACCTGTTCATAATGCACGGCCCGTGGCGGAGTGATTACACGACATTAACATCCCTGTAATGGACTGGCCTGCACAGAGTCCTGACCTGAATCCCACAAAACACCTTTGGGATGTTTTTGTAACGCCGACTTCGTGCCAGGCCTCACCGACCGACATCGATACCTCTCCGCAGTGCAGCGCTCCGTGAAGAATGGGCTGCCAGAAACCTTGCAGCACCTGATTGAACGTATGCCTGCGAGAGTGGAAGCTGTCATCAAGGCTAAGGGATGGGCCAACACCATACTGAATTCCAGCATTACCGATGGAGGGCGCCACGAACCTGTAAGTCATTTTCAACCAGGTGTCCGGATACTTTTGATCACATAGTGTAGAACTAATTTCATTTGAGTAACTATAGGCGGCTATTATAATAACCAGAATTTATATTTCTTGACGAATTCATTGTTTATTCATACATTTAAAGTCATACTGCTATTTTTGAACAATTTATTCTTTGAAATGGAAGTCATCTCAAGTTTTGACAAACAAACAAATAAAACGTTTTTCCTCGAATCTTTCAGTGTTCTGCGTAAGCCCCTGTGCATATTAGGTTATAATCTCCCCCTCCCCCCTCCTATAGGTACGCCAACTAGCCCCTCACTCACTGTTAGTTGGCATAGTTGCAAGTTTTAGAAAAATTTGAAACTTTGGAAGACAGGCAATGTTGTTTTCACGAAAATCTGTAGGACAAAATCTAGAATCCAGTATTTGAAGTACCGTGCAAAACTTCTACATCATGTGTCATACACGTCACTTCAGGATTATGGGAACACGATAAGATTTATTAGAATACGTACAGAGGTATGGGGACAGTCATATTTCCGTAGCCCCATACGTGAACAGAATGGGACGCGAAGTGGCTAATATTAGTACAAAGCACCCTCAGTCATGCACAGTGTAGTGGCTTGCAGAGTATGTATGCAGAAATGTAGAAAACTTGAGACAGGTCTGCGCAGATCGTAATAGAAGTGTGACGGCAAAGAGACAAGAGTACATTCATTTAAAAACTGATTTTTTCGCATCGACTACTATTAGTAAATGTAAACGTTTGCTTTACAAGCACGACACACGTTTCCTATTACACATATTGGCACTGATCTGCCAGTATTTCCAGAGCAACACTGTCACAAAGGTCATGATTTACCACTGAATGAATGGCGTTTATGCTGTATCTAAGGCCTCAGAAATTAAGAGAGATTTCATTATTTTCTTATTCTCCATGAATATTACATGTCAATTAACAATAGCATTTCAACTTTGCAGATGTGGAGTAGCCGTTGGCGGTCCTGTGAGTTTCGGTCAGGTTTTACTACACATGGTAGCCAGAAACAGTCTGAAACGCTTGTAAGGGTGTTTCAGGGTACGATGTGCTGAGAGATAATTGCTAAGAAAAACATTCCATGCGTTGCGCAGTTTCCGAGTTAATTAGAATTGAAGCTGAGCAGTCACGCCTCGTGAGCGCAGATTCAGGAGGCTCGCCAGATATAATAAGTGTCAGTGTTTCTCATAGCGTAGATGACAGCGCACGAGGCCGCTCAGTCTTTGGCTAGGGCTCTATCCTTACTACTATCCCATGTCGAATTTTTTTATTGCTCTCTTGTTCGGTTTTATGAAAGCAAATGAAGATCAGGTTTGGCGTCACCGTCTCCGGCAGGCCTCATTGGCTAACTTCAATGTTAATCAGCTCGGGAACGGCACAACGTATCCAATTTTTTCTTAACAATCGTTTCTCAGCATAATCTGTAGTGCAACACCCTTACAAGTTTTTCAGACTGTTTCTGACCACCCAGTATATCTCTTGCACGTTTGAGTTCCACACAATTGTTCCAAATTACAGAGATCTGACGATGCCACAGTAATTACTTGGACAGTGTCTTGAATCTTTAATATTCATCGCGCATTTTTCCAGTGTTTTCCCGAGATTTTATTTCAAGGTTGTTTTGTGAAGATGTTCTATTTTCACTGCAGCTAATCAGTCTTACCTATCCAGGTAATCTGCCATATTATTGGATATTCGTATCTGCTCCACAGAAAAGACGAGTCGTTACCGAATCGGCTTAAGAGTCATTTCCTTCCTTGAACTATTGTCACTCACTTAGGATTTACTAATACTCCTGCATGCCACCAGCCAGAACTCTACGCTGACCCGCTGGCTGGACTACACCATTACCAGGATATCCGGTTAGAACTCTATATGCTTGAATGTACACTGTAAATGCCTTGACTCAGCGATGCATATGTAAAAGACAAAAAGAGAAATCTAAGCAAATAGCTATTACACTGGTGTGCAAAACTTAAAGACTGCTTAGTAACATCACTGATCGACCATACCATTATGATCACTAACCTAATAGCCGGTATGCCCACCAATGGCACAGCAGCGACGCGTCGTGGCCTGGAAGCAATGAAGCCTTGTTAGGTTGCTAGAGGGAGTTGAAACCACATATGCGCAGACAAGCACCTAATTCCCGTAAATTATAAGACGGGGGGGGGGGGGGGGGCAATGAGATCTGAGGCCACGTTCAGTCACATCCCAGATGCGTTTGATCGGGTTCAGATCTGGCGAGCTGGGGTCCAGAACATCAACTGGAAATCGCCACTGAGTTCATCGAACCACTCCATCACACTCCTGGCCTTATGAAATGCTGCCTTACCTTGTTGAAAAATTCCCGTGCCATTATGGAACATGATCGTTATGAAGGGATGTACGTGGTCTGCAACCAGTGTACGATACTCTTTGGCCGTCATGGTGCCTTGCACGAGTTCCACAGGACCCATGGATGCCTGCGTGAACGTTCCCCAGAGCATAACGGAGCCGCCGCCAGTTTTTCTCTGTCCCGCAGTACAGGTGTCAAGGAGCTGTTTCCCTGGAAGACGAAGGATTTGTGCTCTTCCATCGGCATTATGAAGAATGTATCGGGATTTATCAGACCATGTGACGCTCTGCCTCTGCGGCCAGTGCCGATGGTCACGTGCCCATTTCAGCTGCAGTTGCCGATGTCGTGGTGTAAACATTGGCACATGCATGGGTCATCCATCGGCAGCGGAGGCCCATCATTAGGAATGTTCGGTGCGTTCTGTATTCAGACACACATTTACTCCACCGAGCATTTAAGCCTGATGTTAGTTACGCCACAGTTCGCCACCCGTCCTATTTTACCATTCTGCCCTGCCTACGACGTCCGACATCTGTAATGAAGAGTATCCGCCCAACACCACGACGTCTGGACGTGGTTTCACCTTGGTTTCGCCACGTGTTGAAGACACTCATCACAGCACTCCTCGAACACCCGACAAGTCGTGGAGTTTCCGAAATGCTTTTGCGAGCCTCCGGACCATCGTAATCTGCCCCCGGTCAAATTCAAGTATAGCGCACACCCGGCCGATGGTGGCCGAGTGGTTCTAGGCGCTTCAGTCTGGAACCGCGCGACCGCTACGGTCGCAGGTTCGAGTCCTGCCTCGGGCATGGATGTGTGTGATGTCCTTAGGTTAGTTAGGGTTAAGCAGTTCTAAGTTCTAGGGGACTGATGACCTGAGATGTTAAGTCCCATAGTGCTCAGAGCCATTTGAACCATTTTATAACGCGCACCTTCCCCATTCTACACTCGGACAGGAAGACCACTACATACATCGTGCGTGTGTCTGCCTCAGCGTCATTCCTTGCCAGGTGACGCTGCTATCGCCTAGGCGGGTTTATATCGATAGTAGGTAGGTGATCATAATGTTCTGGCTGATCAGTGTAGTTCTATGAAACTTCGACCAGACGTAGAAGGAACTGCTATAGTATACTACAGAACGTAACTGAAAGAAATACGCAATAAGACGGACAAAAATGATTTCTTTATTCAAACATGATAACTCCACTGAAGTCACCGCGATTTATGATGGTCCCCTGGACATCACAGACGGCGAGACATGGCTCCTAATAGGGTGTGTGATCACCATGGACGGCAATTGCATTCTCTGCAATGGGCTTCCGTTATGTCCACTAAGATCGTAAGAAGTTTTTCTAGTAGAACATTCTATTCCCCCACCAGCGCGGTTAACCACTCTGGATGGTCGTTGGTGCATGTGGACGACCTGCAGTACGTCTCTCCAAAGCATCCTACAAGCGCTCGATGGGATTTAAGTCGGGGGAATGGACTGGCCAGTCCCATTCACCAAACACCCTCCCTTTCCAAGAGGTCCTCCAACTTCCCAGTTCAATGCAATCACGCCTTATCACCGATGACAATGAAATCCGGGCCAAATGCACCCGGAGGAATACAGTGTCACAATAACGTTGACCGGTGAGTCTATCGCGTCCAGATATTTGGAGGTCAGTACGACCATGCAACATTATGCTTGCAGCGCGGGGTAGCCGTGCGGTCTCAGGTGCCTTGTCACAGTTCGCGCGGATCCCCCACCACCATCGGAAATTCGAATCCTCCCTCGGGCATGGGTGTATGTGTTGTCCTTAGTGTAAGTTGGTTTAAGTTAAATTAAGTAGTGTGTCAGCTTAGGGACCGATGACCTCAACTGTTTGGTACCATAAGATCTTACCACAAATTTTCCATTATGCTTCCCCAAACATAACACCTCAAATACTAAAACGATCATGTTCGACAATGTTCCAAGGTGCCTTACGTGTTCCTACCCCTCGTCATATAAGGGGCACCTAAAAGGAAGGAAGATTGTGAGCTAACGTCCCCTCGACGACGAGGTTATTAGAGAGCATAAGATACGATTGGTCAAGGATAGGGGAGGAATCAACCGCATTCTTTTGAAAGAGACCGGCCCAGAATCTTCCTTAAATGAGTTTTGGAAAGCTATATCTCAATGAGACGGAAGGACATTTGATCCCAGTTCATGGCAAAGATGAGTGCACTGTTGTAACCATTGCGCCACCTCGTTCGGCAGCAGTCGTTGACGTCGTACCTTACGCAGAATGTTAAAAACCAATATAAATATTTTAGAGAGGCCATAGCGAAAATATTTCTTCTAGTGATTTACTTTTACCGTCAGATCTTCGGAGACATTGTCCCACCTGAACAAACACCTATTAGATGGCCGTAAGATGGGATCGATGAGTTTATCGTATTGACCGAACTAAAGTTGAAGTAACTAACTTGTGAGCCAGAAAAAAAGAAGGCCACTACTTTTCGTATATCAAAACCTTTGTTGATAATAAAAACAGCGTTAAAAGTGCGGGGGGACTGTACCATTGAAAGAGGGACATAGCCAACAAATAACGAGTTTTGTGGCTCCGTCTCCATTAAAGGTTTTATCTGTATGTTATCGGCAGTCTCAGAACCACTACTTTGCGCGAACAGCTCAATCAACTGTTTTGTTTTGAAACTGTGCCTGTTAATGAAATAGGGTAAACAAAAATTACTCGTAAGAGACACGAACTGAAAACAAAATAATACACACCTTACATAAAGAAAATACTGTTTTCTGTCTCTGGAGAATTATGTGAAACAAGTAAAGTCTGCAGCAGAAATGTACCTTACTCTATTACAAACTGCATTCTGAGATATAAAGCAATGAAGTAGCCAACACTAAACATTCTACTCCTTTCTAACACTTTTCCGAAGTATTAAATGCGCCTCACTATCCGTATCAGTGCATGGTAGCGTGCATGTATGAAGTTTAACCAAAAGTGCCAACACACTTCCTACAGCTACAGTTACAACATTAAAAAGAAACATAAATGTAGCTATGTAACTCAACTATTGAAACTGCATTGGTCTCCAAAGATAAACATCGACTGAGAATGAAGAAAGAAAGAAACAATAAACCATCATTGTCAACGCCCATCAACATTTTGCCATAGCTATCGGTATTGGAAAGGCGTGCTCCCTGCTTCGAAAAGTCACATGTTTTAAAGATAAAGAAAATCAGAGCATTAATCTCCATTACGTTAGTACTTTCTCAGACTGAAATTTACAAAGCAGTGTAATGATGACGCTATGTGGACCCTGTTTCTAAGGAAACATCGGCGGGTGCCTTGGACAGGTTCGACATAGACAACAGAGTTGCATGCGACACAAGCTGTCACTTGCAGGCTTCTGCGACTTTTCTGAGGCACAAGTATTGCTCTTCGTAGGTCAGTAGGACGTTTACCTAAAGTAAAACTGTAACACAAGGACTGAATTTTTGCCTTGGCTGCACCACGATATGGCGAGCTCAGCAAGATAATTGCCTACTGAGTGCACAACTTCCTCAGAAGCTGCAGTTCCCCTACAACATGTATATCGTAAGTTCATACGAGTTTTTCTATATGCTGGACCGGTAGCGCGTGTCGTGACGACTGCATTACAAAGACAAATTCGTTAAGTGCAGAGTAGGCAGTTTCACCATGAATGAATAGAGGAATGTTCTCCTCAAAGATGAATCCCAGTTTGCAACATTATACGTCTGGAGGGAGATCGGTAGTCTGTACAATCGTAAGTCCATCCTCAAAGAGACTAATTTGGTGGTGACGGAGTGCTGGTGTTGTGAGGTGTCGTGTTAGCTGAGAGAGCGTATGGAGCTTCACATCTTCGTTGGTTATCGAAGGGATCACCTTAAAGCGATGCGTACTGCAACTACTTGGACGACTTTTCTGAAGTCCTTTTGCTCCAGACTTCCTTCTCATTCTCTACATTTTATGTTTACAGATACTGACTAGAGAACAATTCCCAAGAATATAGGCGCTTCAGTCCGGAACCACGCGGCTGCTACGGTCGCAGGTTCGAATCCTGCCTCGGGCATGGATGTGTGTGATGTTCTTAGGTTAGTTAGGTTTAAGTAGTTCTTCTAAGTCTAGGGGACTGATGACCTCAGATGTTAAGTCCCATAGTGCTTAGAGCAATTTGACTAGCCAAGGATCTATTCAAGGAGAGTCATATAAACGATCTCCTTTGTGGGCAAATACACTTACGACTCCTGCAATGAATCTCATTCTGGCGTTTGACATCCCAAATAGCTATTGTTACGTCATTGTTCCACCTTGAAATTATTCGGAATGGATACTCCTAAGTATTTGACGGCTGTGGCTGATTCCAGTGGCTGATCTGTGAGGCCTTAGTGAGACAATATCGAGTCTTCACGCCTTTCTGCCAGCTTTATATTACATTTGCTCATGTGGATCATCAGCTTTCAGGACTTGCAGCTAGCGTTGATCATCTTCAGATCGTCTTGAATTTCGCAACAATTTTCCTAAAATGAGATCTCAATGCGTTGTCCAAGGGAATAATTGCAATAAATACGGGCACACCACATATCGTTGAGTTTCACTCTACACTACTCTCACTTGTGGCTATGTTTTTCCATTACGACCGACCTACTGATTCTGTTTGCTAAGGAGTTTTCAATTCAAATGCAAATCTGATGTGATAAACTCTGAGAATATATTTTGTTTACAAGGTGTTATTTCGGAACAATAAGAAGCAAATTCCTTTATCAGGAGCAATTGACCTGCCGGGGAATGAGGAAAGGCCACAGAGGAATAAGAACTTACTGATTTACAGTTTTAAGAACCAGATAATGTCAAAAAATTCGTATAACAGCAAATTTAAGTGCAACAGAAAACTGGTATGAACCGTAACAGCGCAAGAAAACTATTTGGGATACAATTAAGAAAAATAGAACGCAAATGAAAACACCTCTGAGAATCTTGGTTATTAAACCTTTTTATATTTGGTCAGCTTTCCGAACAAATACGAAACTGAAGGTTGGTGGGATCCTCCAGTTAGGTCAGGCTTTACCCCGCCGCTGATCACGCAATCCGGACATCCAAATATATCCAGAAACAAACGAGCAGCACTTGTTTGTTGGGAGCTACAGAGCATAGATCAGAAGACTCCAATCTGCGATGTCGAGAGTAATTAATCTCCACCAATGTCGAAAGACTGACGACTGCGTGCAGGTCGCTTTGTGTTCACTGCGCAGATTCACCTGTATATTATCATAAATGTGAGTACAGCGCTGGCGCATTAGATATATGCACCGATAAGCAACGCTGTCACGAACGCGTGATTTCGGCCATGCATTAAACATACCATGTCCGGTATGCGCAGTGCGTGTTTCCGACGAAATTAAAGCAACTAATTGCCGTTCCTACAGGGTAGCAGTATATTGACAAGTAACTTAAACTTTCGAGATGCAGTATATGAACATTTCCTTAAATGCCGGCCGGTGTGGCCGTGCGGTTAAAGGCGCTTCAGTCTGGAACCGCGTGACCGCTACGGTCGCAGGTTCGAATCCTGCCTCGGGCATGGATGTGTGTGATGTCCTTAGGTTTAATTAGTTCTAAGTTCTAGGCGACTGATGACCTCAGAAGTTAAGTCGCATAGTGCTCAGAGCCATTTGAACCATTATTTCCTTAAATAGCTTCTAAATATTACTTTGTGTTGAGTTCTTTTCATTTAAAGCATGTTCACACAAGAAATCGTAGATATGCACGCGTTTCATTGTATTGACATGCTTGTTACACGGGAAAAGGAGTCTTAAGGGCTCAACAAGGATGAGGCACAAAAATTGCTGTCTACTGATGTGAGGAAGAAACCCGACACACATGACGTGATTTACAGTATCACGGAAACCTAAATCAAGATGTAAGAAACTTGTTCATATCCTGCTGAGTAATTAATAATTAACATTTCTTATCCACTACCGATGATAATTCATCAATTGGTCGCCTCCTCACCTTTTCAGTTTCCCATTACGCTGCCAACCGTAAATATCACAGATGAAGTAGCTGTTTATTACAGTTGTATTAGGCCTATGTTCTCCTGCTTGTCATTATACTCCAATGCAGGTATTATAGTACAAGAAACTCTATCATGATACCATGCCACATACTATGTAACAATTTGGTGTGCGCGTGTAAAGTCATTTCCGACATACGCCTACCACCTAAAGATGATCATGTGGTAAACAGTACTGAATGAGACATTTCATTAGCAACTGTGGTGGACAAAATGTTTCAAATGGCTCTGAGCACTATGGGACTTAACTTCTGTGGTCATCAGTCCCCTAGAACTTAGAACTACTTAAACCTAACTAACCCAAGGACATCACACACATCCATGCCCGAGGCAGGATTCGAACCTGCGACCGTAGCAGTCCCGCGGTTCCGGACTGCGCGCCTAGAACCACTAGACCACAGCGGCCGGCACTGTGGTGGACAAGAATGAGTTTCTTATTAGTCAAAGTAGCCGGACGATGGATTTGAATAATGTTCCTCACGAATACGCGTCAAGAGTCTCAACCAATGTGCTATCTCACCGCCACGCTCGTTACAGTTCAACGGAGTGCGACACGCAATTCCAGACAGCTCTCAGCTATATGTACCTAACGCTGTGGTTCTGTGGTTAAGTCATTTGAATGGTGTTCGGATCCATTGCCGCTTCCTTCTCATACACTATCTGATCAAAAGTATGCGGACTCGAAATAGCGTTCCTTGATATGTAGTGTGTCCGCCTTTCGCCTTTAAGGCAGCTTGAACTCTGCTGGAGATACTTTCAATGAGGTTTCTGAATGTGCGCGGGGCAGTGGCAACCCAGTCTTCCTCAAGAGCCGAAACGACGGAAGAGACTGTTGTTGGACGCTGGGATCTGGAGCGAAGTCGACTTCATAACTCATCTCAAAGGCGTTCTTTCGAGTCCAGGTCGCGACACTGGGCATGCCAGTCAATTTCAGGAATGATATTGTCTACAAACCATTGACTCACAGATGCTGTTTTATGAAAGGGTGCACTGTCATACTGATGCAGTCATCGTCTACGAACTACTACTCTACTCTATGCAGCAAACAAAGTAATAAAATAACCTCATATGCTTCCCCATTTAGCATTTTGTTAAGCGCAATGAGAGGACCACACTCTAGCCACGAAAAACACCGCTGTACCTTAACATCACTTCCTCAGTATCTCACTGTTGGCACTACACATGATGGCAGGCAGCGTCCTTCCGTCGGACTGCCACAGGGTATTGCGTGATTCATGACTCCAAATCACTCGTTTCCGGTCATTCACGTCCAAGGAGGTCGCTCTTTACGTTACCGCAAGTGCTGCTTGGCAATGACTAGAGAAACACGTGGCTTATGAGGCACTGCTCGTCTACTGTGCCTACGCAGAGTCATTGTACTAGTTGGACTGCTGGTAGCACTTTCGGAACTCCTGAGTGGCTTCTTCCGCTGATTTTATACAATGTTTTACTACCATCCTCGGCAAAGCTCGACAGTGATATCCGTCGGTGCATAAGGTCTGCCTGATCGTGGTTTAGTTTTGGTTGCTCCTTCGCGTTTCCACTTCACAACCACATCACCTGCAGTCGAATAGGGCAGTTTTAAAAAGGTTCACATGTTCCTTCAAAAAAATGTTTCAAATGGCTCTGAGCACTATGGGACTTAACATCTGTGGTCATCAGTCTCCTAGAACTTAGAACTACTTAAACCTAACTAAACTAAGGACATCACACACATCCATGCCCGAGGCAGGATTCGAACCTGCGACCGTAGCGGTCACGCGGTTCCAGACTGAAGCGCCTAGAACCGCACGGCCACACCAGCCGGCACATGTTCCTTACTTGTCACTCAAGTGACATGCATCTTCCAAGTAACTGAGCTTTCACGACTGATCCATTCTTCTATTTCTACTTCGATACTGGCGACACAACAAACCCCGTCTCCTTTTATATTGGCTAGTCCGCCTCTCGTGACATATAGTGGTCGATTTCACTTTACATAAGGATGTCTGGATAGTGTAGATCAGGTGGTGTATTTCGCAGCCTGTATCAGTTCTCTCTAATGAAGCCGATGTCTATGTAATATTAAATACAAATCTTCCACTTCTTTCGTCATCACTCATCACTCCACGACCAACCAACTTTTACAATTTCTGAAGACTGGTACAAAATTCCACTTGATAGTATTCATAGTTTTTTGTGAAGTTATTTTTTGGAGAATAGTAATTATAATAGAATGGGGGATGATCTCCTTGGAGTCCAGAAATGCTCCAATTCTGCAGATATTCTTGATCATGGTGTGTTGTCCTGTCAGTGGAATTACTGTAATTTAATTACGTCACGGCGTCTTCTGTAAGCACTGCAAAGAATGACCACTCCCCAGTATTACAAAACATATACGTAAAAATGAGATACTTGAACGTGCACATTAGGGTTTGACCAGCCTACTCTAAATCCCAGCTATTGTCAGCACACCAATATAGAGTTAGATGTTAAGAGTAGGTATTCATATTTCAAGGCGTGTATGTACAGTCTTGGACCTAAAAACTGACCGCCGGCCGGCCGCCACAGAGCCTAAGCCCGAGTAGTTCATTTAAGGTGGCCAATAGAACCGACCGACCTTGTTAGATACGGAAGTGTCAGGAGGAAGAACTGTCTACTTCCGAGATGTCGTTGTGTTGTGTGAGCCCGTGGTCTACTGGTACTCGTCGTGCAGTCTAAACTTATAGTCGCGTGTTCGCGTCCAACCGATTTTTTTATCACATTTCGGCCCTCGTCTAAAGTAAAGAGTCTGATTGAACATCGAAAATAATTCGCTTCACATTCTACCCACCAGTAGTAACTAATACTTCCAGAAACAATACCGCAGGTCAGCTCGCAGCTGCGTCGCGGTCAGAACAGCTTGCGCTCGAGCGTTTCCTCGAGCTGCAGCGGCTACCGGCCACTGGCCAGACGCCACCCGCCGCCCGAAATCGGGCGCCGCCCAAGTGAACGCGGCACGACGCTGCCAGTATATGTATCAAGTGCCATTTTCGAATTTGAAGTTCTAGGTATCATCTTGCAGTTAAGCATTGGATTTCGTATATTTGAAAATCATGAATTACGGTTAAGCGTTGTAAAATTGGATGGCAAGTGGAAAAAGGTGTAACATCTGCAACACAATATTTACTTTTGATATAACAGAGGGCTGATAGCAGATAGCTCCAAAAGTGTGTTTTCCACTACGAATTCTTCCCCAAGGGTTTGTCCATCACAACTGGAATTTGTTGCCAACAACTGAGACACCTTTCGGTCGCAGTGTAAGAAAATCGACCGACAAAACTACATAATGTGTGCTACTGCATGATAACGCACTCTGTTGATTCGAGAAACAAAACTATTCAGGAGCGTGATAGGGAAGTCATCTCTCAGGCACTTGTATTGATAGGGAAGTCATCTCTCAGGTACTTGTCCCTCTGATCGTTTACTCGTAACATTTTACCTTTCCCACTCTTGATCAATCAACCGCAAGGCATTTCATTTCTAGACGAAAATGCTCTTCAAACTGGAATGGTTTAATGACACCGTTAGAACCAGTAGGTTTCTACAGGCTTAGAATTGGTAAACTACTTTAGCATTGTCAGATTGTTTTAGATATTGTGGAAGAATATACTGTTGCTGATTAATTTCTCTTTGATGATTACTGTTGCGTTCAATAAACTAATGGAAAACGCAATTAAAATATTCACTGTACTAATACAAATTAAATTCAACTTACTACAGAAACATCACGACGGCAGTCTATCTTAATCAAGTGCTAAGTGCCTGTAAGACGATTGTGCCTATTTTAACACGAATTAGTAGGGTATTACCGACTTTTGACTTTCTAAGAGGTATGTATTTACTGCATGTCCTGTATCATACACACGTATTATGAAAATGTGGTAGATCATAGATAAAATTACGTATTGACAACAACAAAAAATATGTCGGCAGAAAACAAAAGTGGCATTATGAATATTTGCAGTTCCATAAGGTTTTTGCTCTGACACTGAGGGGTACTCAAAGTAGCAAGAGGAATTTTGCTCGAGCGTTGTCTTACGATTGCCTTATTGAGTTTTTACCTGCCTGCCTGTAGCAGTGCCACAAAAGATTTAAAAACCCAGTTTTCAGCGAATCTAGAAAGGCTAACGAAAGCAACTTGTATCTGGTAGGCAAGCACGTTACCCCGGAGCTAGCGGAGAGATGCGACATACGTGTCTCACTTATTGGCCCAGTAGCCTCTATGACAGATAAATCGCAACATAAGAGACGAGAGTAGCTGTATTTCCCGTGTGGAACGACGTTCGTAGACTCAAAAGCATTAACTGATATCCTTATATCACATCTCAAGAGAAAATCACTCACATTATTCAATAGAAATGACATGATAATATCAAGTGAATTTTACAGGATAGTTCTATACCATCAAGGAAGTAACTCGTCGGTCACAGAGTTGCCAAACATATTTTGCGTTATTGCAATGTTTCAGTTACACTACCAGGAAGGATACCAGCTGATGTGTTCTGTGAGTGACCTCGGAAGTGACTATAGCTTCGTCTCAACGCTGTTGGTAGGAAGGCCCGAAATATTCTCATTATATGTCAATCAGTCCTATTCGCATTTCTCTAACTTGGTTTAGGGACTAAAGTATAATTACCTGTAATACATCGATGCACTGAGTGCAAAAGAAACGTCATCAATTAATAACTGCGACAATTATTTGTGTTTTACTGTCTTAATCGGACCGAAACCTTGAAAGCGTATTCACCTGACGCGATTCACAATTTTGGAGCTTCTTCAGTGGTTGAGTTGGGAACGTATCTTTGCTGTTGTATTGTATGTTAACCGGGGACCTAGAAACGGCGGAGAGGCTCCGTCTCCGCCGCAGCCGCAGTGGTACACAACCCCACGACTACCGCAGTCCACTTCAACCCTCCGCCGACCCACACCGAACACAGGGTTATTATGCAGTTTGGCCCCCGGTGGACCCCCCCAGGGAACGTCTCACAACAGACGAGCGTAACCCCATGTTTGCGTGGTAGAGTAATGGTGGTGTACGCGTACGTGGAGAACTTGTTTGCGCAGCAATCGCCGACATAGTGTAACTGAGGCGGAATAAGCGGAACCACTCCACTTTCGCCTAGGCAGGTGGAAAACCGCCTAAAAACCATTCACAGACTGGGCGGTTCACCGGACCTCGACACAAATCCGCCGGGCGGATTCGTGCTGGGGAGCAGCCGCTCCTTCCCGCCCGGAAAGCCGTGCATTAGACCGCACGGCCAACCGGGCGGGCTATCTTTGCTACACAATATTGTTATTGAGATCACTGTCATTGGCAGACCCGTCACAACACAGGCATGACTTTTCTTGTTGTCAGCTTTTCTGACGGATATTCTGCCGTTGCTCGAAACGTGAAGACTCAAGTTGAATTCGAATATTTCATGTGGCGAAAATCTGATGTTTCTATTCTTCCAGCTCTAATATTCAAAAGATAGTTACAATAAGCGGCAGAAAAGCGCCTGAGAACCACCAATTAATAAAACAGTCATAATTAGTGGAATCTGACAAACTCCATCTGTCATCTGATAATTGTGAAAAACTACTTTTTTCATCTGCACAGTACCGCAGTATGAACTTAAGGGTTTCGTAGGATTCCTACACTTAATTTCGTTGTGATCGTTTTCAATGAAAGCAGAGGAGGAGCAAAAACCATCTGACTAGAAATATACTTTTCGAGCGGCATTTGAATCTTTGGCTAAAGTTGCAGTAGTACATCCAGTGAGGAATCAAGAATATGAGCATTCACTCACTGTTTTAGTATAGGCTAGGTCAGAAAGAAGCAGGTTTCCTCACAAACTAAACGATGAAAGACGCTCTAATTAACGCATAAAGTAACCATCTCGCAAACTTAAGTTTTCCAAATCGGTGTCGCTTATGAATCATGAATTGTTCAGAAAATTACAATTATATCTAGTGAAATGAGTAGGTTAATGCAGCTCCAGCACTTAAGACAGAAGAAGTGTGTGTGTGGGGGGGGGGGGGGGGGGGTAAGGGGGGGCGTCTGCAGCTACGGCGGCAGATGAAAATTTGTGCCTGACGAGGTTCGAACCCGGATTCATGGAGTCTTTTCTATCGGACATGTCCGAAAGAACAGACACCACACATGTATGCATACACAGGGTGTTTCAGGAAGAATAGTAGATATTTTAGCAGGTGGTGGTATAGACGAATTACATAAAAAGTTCCATATAAATGTGTCCACCTTTTATTGAGTACAGAGACACAGCTGTTAGTAAATAAGCAAAGCAAAGCAAAGACAAATGAGTACGTTCAAAGTTTATTTTCAAAATTTCACCCACCAACTTCAATGCACTTTTGACTTCTCTTGCTAACACCACGTGTAGCTCTTCTGAGGTTGTCTTTGCGTTCTTTTATGAGGGCTGCACTATTCATAATCCGAGCGATCGAATCGGCTCTTGGGTTTACTTTTTCTTTGTAGACTTCGCCTTTCAACTATCCACACAGGTAAAAATCCAAAGGGATAAGGTGCGGGGACCTTGGTGGCCAAGAAAAGTGCCCATATCTACTGATCCATCGTCCGGGAAGTGTCACCTGACGACTAGAATGTGCAGGAGCCCCGACATGCTGGAGGAACATACGCTTTCTTGTAGCCAATGGAACCTCTTACAGTACTGCTGGAAGCTCATTTTCAAGGCCGCGCGGGATTAGCCGAGCGGTCTGGGCGCTGCAGTCATGGACTGTGCGGCTGGTCCCGGCGGAGGTTCGAGTCCTCCCTCAGGCATGGGTGTGTGTGTTTGTCCTTAGGATAATTTAGGTTAAGTAGTATGTAAGCTTAGGGACTGATGACCTTAGCAGTTAAGCTCCATAAGACTTCACACACATTTGAAGCATTTTTTTTCATTTTTAAGGAAGTGTAGACAACAGGGTCTCGTAAGGACCAACAAACGAAACGAAAATGCATTGAACCAGCTGTATGTACTCAATAAAAATTGGACACATGTACATGGCACTTTTCTGCAATTTGTCTATACTACCACTTCCTACAAAATTTACTATTCCTCCTGAAACACCCTTTATAACTATTCAGGTCTCGACGGACCATCGAAAGTTTTCAGTGCTAGACGCACGTCATCGTCCAATCCCTCGCGGGAGAACAGTGTGGCTGCGAGCGACTGGAATAATTGACGGTACCGCGTATGTGGTATGCGGCAAAGATGGGAATTTGCGTCTGTCTAGGAGCGTGTGTAGACAGGTCCTGCAGGCAGGTTGGCCGTTGTGTACCGATAATTCAATGGTCAGCGCGTCCGCCTAGTAAGCAGGAAGTCCAGGTTTGAACCCAGGTCGAGCACAAATTTTCCTGAGACAGGAAAGTGATATGGCTCTCCTTAAAGATTTCAGAAATAATTTCGATATGTCATCTCTATTTCGTATACATCAGTGCATGACCTAAAATGCTCCAAATGTAAATTGGACCGTGACAATAGTTTCCATTGTAAGCTCTTTGCAATATATGCAGTGGCTTACTTAATTTCAAAATATCATAACTATTAAAGACAGCGGAAAGGGAGCCCGTTCATTACGTGTGTAGTGTAGGACTATAAGATGTGAAAGAATAAAATTTTTTCATCAGACAGTTTGTTCAAAGTCTAATAAGAAGCACCGTATAGCGGAGAACACATGAAAATCCTAAAACAGTGGTTTCAATTTTTTTTACACAAAAAGTAAAAGTTTTCTAAGAACTTACAAGATTTACTTACGGCAGTATACATACCCCGCAAGTACCGTATGGTGCATGGCGGAGGGTACCTTATACCACTACTAGACATTTCTGTTCCACTCGCAAACAGACCGAAGGAAAAACGACTGTCTGTATGCTTCTGTACAAGCTTAATTTCTTACTTTATCTTCGTGGTCCTTAAGTGAAATGTGCGTTTGCGGAAGTAAAACCGTTCTGGAGACCGCTTCAAATCGCGGGTCTAAATTTTCTCAATGGTGCTCCACAAAAAAGACGTCGCCTTCTCTCCACGAATTCCCATTTGAGTTCCCGAAGCATCTCCGTAATACATGCATGCTGATCAAACCTGCTGCTAACAAATCTAGCATCATGCCTCTGAATTTCTTCAATGTCTTTCTTTAATCTGACCTGGAGGGTCTGAAACACTCGAGCAGTATTCAAGAACAGGTCACGCTTTACAGATGATCCATACTCTCCTAAAATTCTCCCAATAAACCGAAGTCAACAAGTCGCCCTCCCTACTACTCTCATGATGAGCTCGTTCCATATCATATTACTTTTTAACGTTGCATCCAGATATTTAATAGGCATGGCTGTGTCAAGCAGCACACTATTTATGCTGTATTCGAACATTATGGGATTGTTTTTCCTGCTGTAACTTACATTTTTCTACATTCAGAGAAAGCTGCAATACATTACGTCAACCAATAATTTTCTCTTTCATCTCGTATCCCACCACATTATAACTACCGTGACACCTTCCCGTACACCACAGCATCATCAGAAATGGGATGAGTTGTGGAGGAAGAGGGGTGAGTTCTATACCTGCTGTCACAACGCCTCCAGCACGGCAAGGCGCGGGTTGACAGTCAAGACGTACCTCCCGGTTGCTGCATTCAGTGGGTGTCGACGCCATCTTCTCCAGCGTAATCTATATACATATAAACCACCACGTACATGTGTATGTATGTCCAGGATCTCCTTCCAAGTCCCTGGATAGATTTCAATCAAACTTGGCATGCAAATAGCAAACTTCACGAGTATCAGTACTGTGTGGAAGACAGATTCATAGCTCTAATAGAAGCGGAGATATAGGGAAAACTTTTTTTTTCAGCCCCCTGCGTATGGGCTGCACTGCAAGATAATTTTCAAAAGAACCATTTCGGCTTTATCTTCAAGCGAAAGAGATAAACCATTGAAAACCTAAATGTGGATGGATGGATGTTGGTTTGAACTGCCATCCTCCAGAATGTCCAGTGTCTTTGCTTAAGGCCATAGTGACCTTCAGATGAGGTTTTTTTTACTAACGCTTGAACTGTGGCCTCCAGCGAAAACGTACACATTTTGCCCGTTGCGACAGGGAGAATATGAAAATCTCATGGGGATTTTTGAAGGCATTGCAGGTTGCATAAAAACTATAGGTAGAGGCAGGTGAATCACCCTGTATAACCAAAATCAATTATGTGTTGCCTGCGTCGGTAATTTTTATAGAGTTTTCAACTGATTTTTAAACAGCCATGTACTTAGAATGACTTAGTTTTCCGAAAATAGGGCATCTTAGCCTATATTGCCTGTCGTCCTTTCCAAGAAATGCGAAAAAAACTGAATTTTCTTGAAGACTAATTAATTATGATATGTTACGAAGAAAGAAAAAATCTCTTAATCAGCTGAACATATTGTATTAATATTGCCTGCGATTATTTATTGAATTTCCGCCTCATGCAGCTGGAGCCTTCACATCCGGTTTATTAACGTTAAACTGTTTATTCGGATAACGTCTTCATAGTTCGGTATTGATTCGAAACTGCCACATTAAAACTAAAAATAGTAACTTGTAATATCGTGTATTTCACAAAGGAATTATGACAGTATCTGAACTTGTACATAGGGACACAATTTCTGCCAACCTGTCCTTGTAAGTAAAATCTTAATCAGTGGAAACTGTAACTGGAAGAAGCAATAAATTTTCGTCGTACCGCAAACTATTTAAACATTAAATAAATCTTATCAGTCGCCAGCTAGGAAATAAAATTCCAATACCTTCAGTGTAGAGTTGTTTTGTGGTAGAACTACGACAAGCTGCCTGTGGAAACAGGACACTGTTCGACCATAAACTGCGACTGCAACGTTTCCGGAGCTAAGCTCTTTCTGGAGCTCCACCAGTTCACTCGATATTACACCTTCCCCTGCAAATACAAATAAAGTTGCGAATAACCGTAAGTTGGAAATAACTAACTTAAATTTATCTTAGGAATTCATGAACGTTGTGCATACACGGAATGTCTAAGTAACAACAATTTTTCTTACCTGTAACCTGATGATAGCGCCAGCTCCATCGAAATGTTTCAAATGATTCAAACTACTTAAACCTAACTAACCTAAGGACATCACACACATCCATGCCCGAGGCAGGATTCGAACCTGCAACCGTAGCAGCCGCGTAGTTCCGGACTGAAGCGCCTAGAACCGCTCGGCCACCGCGGCCGGCGCATCGAAATGCATAGCCCACAAAAAGAGATATGTAGTCACAAAGTAGCAGATATATCTATCATCTATCTAACGCTTAACTTGATCTGTCATGCATCTCCGAAGCTGCAGCATTATAAAATGTCAGACGAAGTCTTCCAGGTACAATTCTAGATACTACAGAAAAATATTAGTTTCTGAAACGAGAAATCGAAACTACGTAAATTATGAAACATTTTCAGAAGATATTTGTACATTTAGGTCTGTTTAAATTACTGTCTTTGGTAAATCCAACATAACTAAACCACTTAACAAAAGAGTCTATTCTTGTTCCGAACATGGCTCCTCAAAAGCAAAACTTATGATCATTTATATTTTGTTAACATGTACCATCCCATCCGTCACTGAGATTACTAGAGATGCTGAATAGGTCCGGAACTGATCCCACACGAGAAAGACCAGGTAGCGACTACGTGGTACTGAAGCTCCAGGCATTTGGACAGCGAGCTCAAGATGTCAACATCCAAACTCAAATCATGCAGCCATTGTCGATATTCTTGCAGAGATGCCCCTGAACGTCATGGAACGTGACTGCTATTCCGACGCCTTATAAGATGTCGTGAATATCTAGGGGAATGGGAAAAAACGCAGGGATTAAGCGTATCGTGTCTTATGTCATTAGATCGGGACTAAGCTCGAGGAGAGGAGGAGTGTGATTAAAATCCTCGTTCAATCATTCTGATTTAAGTTTTATATAATATATTCAAGTCACTTCAGGATGGAATGATTCCTTCGGTGAGATCAGCAAACTTTAAACTAACTATGTCATTAGAGACGGGGAACTAGTTAAATGGGCAAGCGCTGGGAAGGAAGTCGTCTGTGCTAGTTATCTGAATTGGGTGGGTACCGTTAGGTACGCAAACATTATTCAATTGTCTTTAAATCTGCAGGTAAAAACTGAGGTTGTTTGCTCATTCTCTTTAATATGACTTCGTAAATTAATTTTGTCTTCTCGATATGTCTGTGAAATACGCAAAATGGTTCAAATGGCTCTGAGCACTATGGGACTTAACATCTGTGGTCATCAGTCCCCTAGAACTTAGAACTACTTAAACCTAACTAACCTAAGGACATCACACACATCCATGCCCGAGGCAGGATTCGAACCTGCGACCGTAGCAGTCGCGCGGTTCCGGACTGCGCGCCTAGAACCGCGTGACCACCACGGCCGAATGAAATACGCAACACAGATTTAAATTATTCTTTACAGATAATTTAAGTACTGAAACAAATTAATGTAGTGTAAAACTATAATTTGTCGCTCATATCCTAGATAATTTCGTGGAACAAAAGCTCTACTTTTTTTTTTATTTTATCGTAAGAATGGTAGTGTGCTGCGAGTGGTTTGTCTACAACGTAACTGTTGTATAGCACATAAAATTCCCTCTTGTTATACAACGAGTTTGAAAAAGAACGCTCTGAAGGGTGGTATTAGAATAAAAACATATACCTATGTTCATTCTTCTTGTACATTATAAAAATTGATTTTTCATGGAAAATTTGCATAAATATCAAATGCCTGCTAGAGGCAATATCCTTCCACAGCAATTCGAGACCCGATGTTGTGTTCCGAGATAGGATGTGCGTCACTTTGAAGACAAGACTATCGCTCTGGTAATCAATTCAAAGGACGTAATAAGTAGCTACGTCGTAAATAAGAGCCTAATATGATAACTGAAACACTCTGAACAGACTGTGATAAGAGCTTTCTACGTTATTGTCCATGAAACAGTCTGGTCTTTAGATGCAACGGCAGTGATTATTTCAAGTCACTAAGAGCTGATTTCCGTGTTACAATTACACAATTACTGTCAGCGCTCCTAGCATGAAAGTTTTTGTAATGACTTCAGTTACTGTTTTGCCAGAGACAGTGGCTGAGAGAAGTGACGTTATTGAACAGAAATTCCTTTTTGCCGTTATTCCGTAATTACACTTTACTGAGAGTGAATGAAAATGTTATCGTGCTGCGATTAATGCTCTACATCTACTCTACGTCCTGTCCTGTTCAACTAACGGGAAATTAGCGTGGTGTGGTTTTATTTTTACTTCACTATGATGGACATCATAAAGAACTTACCGCTGTGGATTTACCTTCCTTCTGGATGAGGGTGTGGTGGGATAGTCATTTCGACATTTCCGTTTATCAGAGCAAACTAAACGACTATCGTTCTTAGAGTTTGTTGTACGCCTTTCCTATCCAGAACTAATCTGCTGTCCACGTTTCTTTTCGACTCCATGTCTTATCAAGTTTTGTCAACAGAGAGATGTGAACAGAAGGTAGTTACCGTGATTCTAGAGGTAACTAATGAAAGAAGAGTCATTGAACATCTACATCTACATCTACATCTACATCGACACTCCGCAAGCCACCCAACGGTGTGTGGCGGAGGGCACTTTACGTGCCACTGTCATTTCCTCCCTTTCCTGTTCCAGTCGCGTATGGTTCGCGGGAAGAACGACTGTCTGAAAGCCTCCGTGCGCGCTCTAATCTCTCTAATTTTACATTCGTGATCTCCTCGGGAGGTATAAGTAGGGGGAAGCAATATATTCGATACCTCATCCAGAAACGCACCCTCTCGAAACCTGGCGAGCAAGCTACACCGCGATGCAGAGCGCCTCTCTTGCAGAGTCTGCCACTTGAGTTTATTAAACATCTCCGTAACGCTATCACGGTTACCAAATAACCCGGTGACGAAACGCGCCGCTCTTCTTTGGATCTTCTCTATCTCCTCCGTCAACCCGACCTGGTACGGATCCCACACTGATGAGCAATACTCAAGTATAGGTCGAACGAGTGTTTTGTAAGCCACCTCCTTTGTTGATGGACTACATTTTCTAAGCACTCTCCCAATGAATCTCAACCTGGTACCCGCCTTACCAACAATTAATTTTATATGATCATTCCACTTCAAATCGTTCCGTACGCATACTCCCAGATATTTTACAGAAGTAACTGCTACCAGTGTTTGTTCCGCTATCATATAATCATACAATAAAGGATCCTTCTTTCTGTGTATTCGCAATACATTACATTTGTCTATGTTAAGGGTCAGTTGCCACTCCCTGCACCAAGTGCCTATCCGCTGCAGATCTTCCTGTATTTCGCTACAATTTTCTAATGCAGCAACTTCTCTGTATACTACAGCATCATCCGCGAAAAGCCGCATGGAACTTCCGACACTATCTACTAAGTCATTTATATATATTGTGAAAAGCAATGGTCCCATAACACTCCCCTGTGGCACGCCAGAGGTTACTTTAACGTCTGTAGACGTCTCTCCATTGATAACAACATGCTGTGTTCTGTTTGCTAAAAGCTCTTCAATCCAGCCACACAGCTGGTCTGATATTCCGTAGGCTCTTACTTTGTTTATCAGGCGACAGTGCGGAACTGTATCGAACGCCTTCCGGAAGTCAAGAAAAATAGCATCTACCTGGGAGCCTGTATCTAATATTTTCTGGGTCTCATGAACAAATAAGGCGAGTTGGGTCTCACACGATCGCTGTTTCCGGAATTCATGTTGATTCCTACATAGTAGATTCTGGGTTTCCAGAAATGACATGATACGCGAGCAAAAAACATGTTCTAAAATTCTACAAGAGATCGACGTAAGAGATATAGGTCTATAGTTTTGCGCATCTGCTCGACGACCCTTCTTGAAGACTGGGACTATCTGTGCTCTTTTCCAATCATTTGGAACCCTCCGTTCCTCTAGAGACTTGCGGTACACGGCTGTTAGAAGGGGGGCAAGTTCTTTCGCGTACTCTGTGTAGAATCGAATTGGTATCCCGTCAGGTCCAGTGGACTTTCCTCTATTGAGTGATTCCAGTTGCTTTTCTATTCCTTGGACACTTATTTCGATGTCAGCCATTTTTTCGTTTGTGCGAGGATTTAGAGAAGGAACTGCAGTGCGGTCTTCCTCTGTGAAACAGCTTTGGAAAAAGGTGTTTAGTATTTCAGCTTTACGCGTGTCATCCTCTGTTTCAATGCCATCATCATCCCGTAGTGTCTGGATATGCTGTTTCGAGCCACTTACTGATTTAACGTAAGACCAGAACTTCCTTGGATTTTCTGTCAAGTCGGTACATAGAATTTTACTTTCGAATTCACTGAACGCTTCACGCATAGCCCTCCTTACGCTAACTTTGACATCATTTAGCTTCTGTTTGTCTGAGAGGTTTTGGCTGCGTTTAAACTTGGAGTGGAGCTCTCTTTGCTTTCGCAGTAGTTTCCTAACTTTGTTGTTGTACCACGGTGGGTTTTTCCCGTCCCTCACAGTTTTACTCGGCACGTACCTGTCTAAAACGCATTTTACGATTGCCTTGAACTTTTTCCATAAACACTCAACATTGTCAGTGTCGGAACAGAAATTTTCGTTTTGATCTGTTAGGTAGTCTGAAATCTGCCTTCTATTACTCTTGCTAAACAGATAAACCTTCCTCCCTTTTTTTATATTCCTATTAACTTCCATATTCAGGGATGCTGCAACGGCCTTATGATCACTGATTCCCTGTTCTGTACATACAGAGTCGAAAAGTTCGGGTCTGTTTGTTATCAGTAGGTCCAAGATGTTATCTCCACGAGTCGGTTCTCTGTTTAATTGCTCGAGGTAATTTTCGGATAGTGCACTCAGTATAATGTCACTCGATGCTCTGTCCCTACCACCCATCCTAAACATCTGAGTGTCCCAGTCTATATCTGGTAAGTTGAAATCTCCACCTAAGACTATAACATGCTGAGAAAATTTATGTGAAATGTATTCCAAATTTTCTCTCAGTTGTTCTGCCACTAATGCTGCTGAGTCGGGAGGTCGGTAAAAGGAGCCAATTATTAACCTAGTTCGGTTCTTTAGTGTAACCTCCACCCATAATAATTCACAGGAACTATCCACATCTACTTCACTACAGGATAAACTACTACTAACAGCGACGAACACTCCACCACCGGTTGCATGCAATCTATCCTTTCTAAACACCGTCTGTACCTTTGTAAAAATTTCGGCAGAATTTATCTCTGGCTTAAGCCAGCTTTCTGTACCTATAACGATTTCAGCTTCGGTGCTTTCTATCAGCGCTTGAAGTTCCAGTACTTTACCAACGCAGCTTCGACAGTTGACAATTACAATAACGATTGCTGCTTGGTCCCCGCATGTCCTGACTTTGCCCCGCACCCGTTGAGGCTGCTGCCCTTTCTGTACTTGCCCAAGGCCATCTAACCTAAAAAACCGCCCAGCCCACGCCACACAACCCCTGCTACCCGTGTAGCCGCTTGTTGCGTGTAGTGGACTCCTGACCTATCCAGCGGAACCCGAAACCCCACCACCCTATGGCGCAAGTCGAGGAATCTGCAGCCCACACGGTCGCAGAACCGTCTCAGCCTCTGATTCAGACCCTCCACTCGGCTCTGTACCAAAGGTCCGCAGTCAGTCCTGTCGACGATGCTGCAGATGGTGAGCTCTGCTTTCATCCCGCTAGCGCGACTGGCAGTCTTCACCAAATCAGATAGCCGCCGGAAGCCAGAGAGGATTTCCTCCGATCCATAGCGACACACATCATTGGTGCCGACATGAGCGACCACTTGCAGATGGGTGCACCCTGTACCCTTCATGGCATCCGGAAGGACCCTTTCCACATCTGGAATGACTCCCCCCGGTATGCACACGGAGTGCACATTGGTTTTCTTCCCCTCTCTTGCTGTCATTTCCCTAAGGGGCCCCATTACGCGCCTGACGTTGGAGCTCCCAACTACCAGTAAGCCCACCCTCTGCGACTGCCCGGATCTTGCAGACTGAGGGGCAACCTCTGGAACAGGACAAGCAGCCATGTCAGGCCGAAGATCAGTATCAGCCTGAGACAGAGCCTGAAACCGGTTCGTCAGACAAACTGGAGAGGCTTTCCGTTCAGCCCTCCGGAATGTCTTTCGCCCCCTGCCACACCTTGAAACAACCTCCCACTCTACCACAGGTGAGGGATCAGCCTCAATGCGGGCAGTATCCCGGGCAACCACAGTCGTAGTCCGATCAGGGGATGCGTGGGACGAGCTGGCCGTCCCCGACAAACCCCCATCTGGACCCCCACAGTGATGCCCATTGGCAACAGCCTCAAGCTGTGTGACCGAAGCCAACACTGCCTGAAGCTGGGAGCGAAGGGATGCCAACTCAGCCTGCATCCGAACACAGCAGTTGCAGTCCCTATCCATGCTAAAAACTGTTTTGCAAAGAACGTCTGAACTAATCTACAGAGAGCGCAAACAAATCGACAAAATTTAAACGGTTATTGAAATACAAGATTGCCTAGTAAATGCAGTAATGCTGCTACTTGCGCACTGCTGACAATGCTCGGCGGCGGAAGGAGACTAAGCGAAATTACACTATTCAGGTACTAAAACACGATGCTACACTCTCAAATACTATAATACGCCCGAAATTTATGAATTAAACAATGCAAGTACCAAAAACACGCAAAGAAATTAAGAATTAAACTATGTAACAAATGAGTGAGCTAGGAGTATACGACTTGCTGCTGCAGCTGCTTATCAAACGGCGGCAGGGAGCACACTGACTGCGACCAACCGACACTGGCCGTTCAAAACAAAACAGTAGACAAACGACTACGCGAATTTACATCAGAGGAAAGGTAGATGAGAAGACTTGAAATACTGAACGTAACGGTAGTAATGAGCGGTTAAAACGTCAAATAATATAGACAAAATAATTTTAGCAACTGACAGACCATTGCCGGCCGGGGTGGCCGAGCGGTTCTAGGCGCTATAGTCTGGAATCGCGCGACCGCTACGGTCGCAGGTTCGAATCCTGCCTCGGGCATGGATGTGTGTGACGTCCTTAGGTTAGTTAGGTTTAAATAGTTCTAAGTTCTGGGGGACTGATGACTCAGGAGTTAAGTCCCATAGTGCTCAGAGCCATTTTTTTGACAGACCATTCTGCACCAGCAGACACACACGATAAACAAACAAAGACAGTACATAAATAGTCCCAATTACAAACATATTCGGCTGCAATTGGTTAAAAACGGTGGAGAAACTATGACTGCCTGTGAATGTCTATAATTATGGCTTCACGGTATTTTCTGAGGGTTTTCTGGTTTTTGTTCTCCTCTCAAATCATGGTTAGGGCTATATCGAAGTTAAGTAAATGACAACGAACTAATGAGAAATAAGGGACTTTATTACATTTGTTTCTAATGGAAATCGTGTAAAGACGTTTTCACTGATCACTGACAGTCAGTAGTTGGATTTCTCATTCAATAAATGATGTGATACTGGACTTAAGCTTACGTAGGCGAGTATAGAGCTCTACAGCTATATATTTACTGAATCGCACGATGTGGGTAGCATATCTGACCAGCCAAAAAATATCAGCAATGCTTATTATTCATTGATGCGCCGTCTATGCAACTAACTGAAGGCAGTTTGTTTATTGCCATACGCTTTTCGCTTCTTTTCTTTGTGAAGCGTCTTCAGTGGCCTTAATACATGTTTCCTTTTATACATATGATAACGTATTAGACGGCAGTTAACTATGTTATTATATTACACTTTGTCGTGTTTTTCTCTTGTTTTTTAGGTTAGAATCAACTTTTGCAGCACAAATTTCGTAATGTGATATTATCGTTCGGTGTTAGGATTTCCAGCACTGTTAGGTCATGCGTGTGGTTCTGGAGATATGTTCACTAGCCTCCATGCTCCAGTTGGCCGATTTCCGGCATTATTTCACTTACATTTGATTCAACACATCGCATACATCACTTGCACTTTACATTTTGTGTGTGTTTTCAGTGTGTAGTGTTGCCACCTGTCGCTGTGTGTTTGTCTTTTGTTTGTGTTTGTGTGTGTGTGTGTGTGTGTGTGTGTGTGTGTGTGTGTGTGGAAAACAATAATTATTCGGACGTACAGCATGTGCTATGACCGCCAAATGTTTGCATGTGCATAGGTTTATCAATGTGCGTTTTAGAAAAATATCTGATTCGCATTCATAAACGGTTCTTGGTCATCAAGCGATTAGGCAGCTACCACGCGTATCGAAGCATATCACCGAAAACTGATGCAGGCAAGTGATGGCGTACAACAGATTGAACGTTTATGCAGTCTTCACTAGCACCTATCTCTCTGTCCTGTTAGATGATGAACGCGCAATTTTGTAATCGTTTTTATGCGACTCATCACCCGTTTGTAAAAATAAACGTCGCAAGACTTCAAATGGTTCAAATGGCTCTGAGCACTATGGGACTTAACTTCTGTGGTCATCAGTCCCCTAGAACTTAGAACTACTTAAACCTAACTAACCTAAGGACATCACATACATCCATGCCCGAGGCAGGATTCGAACCTGCGACCGTAGCGGTCGCGCGGTTCCACACTGTAGCGCCTAGAACCGCTTAAGGCGTCAGCCTCCATTTGCGACACGTCCGGAGGGTAGCAAGTTGCATATCTAGGTTTCTCTCTATGATTTTATAGTTAACTTCTTCATTTAACCCTGCCAGCTTGAATACGATGTGTTCGTGCTGTGTGCGGACACAGGAGGAGCTCGCCACAGTTCGCAAACAGCTGAATGCGCTATGCGCATTTGGTTACGGTCAGCCGTCTTCCGGCTGCTGCTTCGGGGCGTAGTGGTGTAATGATGGTGGAGAATCTAGTGCACCTGCTTCTAATTTTCCCGTATATTGCCATGTTCCAGTTAAATTTCACTCGAGGAAAAACTTCATCATAACAAGATTGAGATTTCAATTTACCAGATATAGACTGGGCCAAAAAAAATGGTTCAAATGGCTCTGAGCACTTTGCGACTTAACTTCTGAGGTCATCAGTCACCTAGAACTTAGAACTAATTAAACCTAACTAACCTAAGGACATCACACACATCCATGCCCGAGGCCGGATTCGAACCTGCGACCGTAGCTGTCGTTCGGCTCCAGAATGAAGCGCCTAGAACCCCACGGCCACTCCGGCCGGCAGACTGGAACACTCAGATGTTTAGGACGGGTGGCAGGGACAGAGCATCGAGTGACATTATACTGAGTGCACAATCCGAACATTACCTCGAGCAATTAAACAGAGAACCGACTCGTGGAGATAACATCTTGGACCTACTGGTAACAAACAGACCCGAACCTTTCGACTCTGTAAGCGGAGAACAGGGAATCAGTGATCATAAGGCCGTTGCACCATCCCTGAATATGGAAGTAAATAGGAATATAAAAAAAGGGAGGAAGGTTTATCTGTTTAACAAGAGTAATAGAAGGCAGATTTCAGACTACCTAACAGATCAAAACGAAAATTTCTGTTCCGACACTGACAATGTTGAGTGTTTATGGAAAAAGTTCAAGGCAATGGTAAAACGCGCTTTAGACAGGTACGTGCCGAGTAAAACTGTGAGAGACGGGAAAAACCCACCGTAGTTTAACAACAAAGTTAGGAAACTACTGCGAAAGCAAAGAGAGCTTCACTGCAAGTTTAAACGCAGCCAAAACCTCTCAGACAAACAGAAGCTAAACGATGTCAAAGTTAGTGTAAGGAGGGCTATGCGTGAAGCGTTCAGTGAATTCGAAAGTAAAATTCTATGTACCGACTTGACAGAAAATCCTAGGAAGTTCTGGTCTAACGTTAAATCAGTAAGTGGCTCGAAACAGCAAAACCAGATACTCTGGGATGATGATGGCATTAAAACAGAGGATGACACGCGTAAAGCTGAAACACTAAACACCTTTTTCCAAAGCTGTTTCACAGAGGAAGACCGCACTGCACTTCCTTCTCTAAATCCTCGCACAAACGGAAAAATGGCTGACATCGAAATAAGTGTCCAAGGAATAGAAAAGCAACTAAAATCACTCAATAGAGGAAAGTCCACTGGACCTGACGGGATACCAGTTCGATTCTACACAGAGTACGCGAAAGAACTTGCCCCCTTCTAACAGCCGTGTACCGCAAGTCTCTAGGGGAACGGAAGGTTCAAAATGACTGGAAAAGAGCACAGGTAGTCCCAGTCTTCAAGAAGGGTCATCGAGTAGATGCGCAAAACTGTAGTCCTATATCTCTGACGTCGATCTGTTTTAGAATTTTAGAACATGTTTTTTGCTCGCGTATCATGTCATTTCTGGAAACCCAGAATCTACTCTGTAGGAATCAACATGGATTACGGAAACAGCGATCGTGTGTGACCCTACTCACTTTGTTTGTTCATGAGACTCAGAAAATATCTATACAGGCTCCCAGGTAGATGCCATTTTCCTTGACTTCCGAAAGGCGTTCGATACAGTTCGGCATTGTCGCGCCGGCCGAAGTGGCCGTGCGGTTAAAGGCGCTGCAGTCTGGAACCGCAAGACCGCTCCGGTCGCAGGTTCGAATCCTGCCTCGGGCATGGATGTTTGTGATGTCCTTAGGTTAGTTAGGTTTAACTAGTTCTAAGTTCTAGGGGACTAATGACCTCAGCAGTTGAGTCCCATAGTGCTCAGAGCCATTTGAACCGCATTGTCGCCTGATAAACAAAATAAGAGCCTACGGAATATCAGACCAGCTGTGTGACTGGATTGAAGAGTTTTTAGCAAACAGAACACAGCATATTGATCTCAATGGAGAGACGTCTACAGACGTTAAAGTAATCTCTTGCGTGCCACAGGGGAGTGTTATGGGACCATTGCTTTTCACAATATATATAAATGACCTAGTAGATAGTGTCGGAAGTTCCATGCGGCTTTTCGCGGATGATGCTGTAGTATACACAGAAGTTGCAGCATTAGAAAATTGCAGGTAAATGCAGGAAGATCTGCAGCGGATAGGTACTTGGTGCAGGGAGTGGCAACTGACCCTTAACATAGACAAATGCAATGTATTGCGAATACGTAGAAAGAAGGATCCTTTATTGTATGATTATATGATAGCGGAACAAACACTGGTAGCAGTTACCCCTGTACAATATCTGGGAGTATGCCTGCGGAACGATTTGAAGTGGAATGATCATACAAAATTAATTGTTGGTAAGGCGGATGCCAGGTTGAGATTCATTGGAAGAGTCCTTAGAAAATGTAGTCCATCTACAAAACACTCGTTCGACCTATAATTCAATATTGCTCATCAGTGTGGGATCCGTACCAGGTCGGGTTGACAGAGAAGATAGAGAAGATCCAAAGAAAAGTGGCGCGTTTCGTCACAGGGTTATTTGGTAAGCGTGATAACATTGCGGAGGTGTTTAGCAAACTCAAGTGGCAGACTCTGCAAGAGAGGCGCTCTGCATCGCGGTGTAGCTTGCTGTCCAGGTTTCGAGAGGATGCGTTTCTGGATGAGGTATCGAATATATTACTTCCCCCTACTTATACCTCCCGAGGAGATCATGAATGTAAAATTAGAGAGATTCGAGGGCGCACGGAGGCTTTCCGGTAGTCGTTCTTCCCGCGAACCGTACGCGACTGGAGTACGCTTGCGGAGTATAAATGTAGATGTAGAAACGCGTGCTGCTGCTGTATTCCGAGCCCATCACATGGCAACGTACCACGGCAGACTGTAACTGTACTCAAAGCTATTATAAAAACAGTCTCTGCCTAGCGACTACATTTGATATACATGCTGCAGTTGCTTTCAAAACATATTTAATGTAAAATTTTTGAAAACAACATCAGCGATCTTTTAAAATTAAAATTTAGAGATTAAAAATAGTCTTGATCGCAAATTGTTTGAACAGTATACACCCAAAATTTATTTTTACAGTTGAACGTGAAATCCAAAGATGTATAAATTTTTTAAATCTTACTATTAAAAATAAATATCAGTTTGCAATTTATAGAAAACCAACTACAACAGATGTAATTATTAACGCCACCTCTTGCCATCCATCTAAATATAAAATAGCGTTCTTTCAATCAATGATTCATAGAATTAAAAAATTACCATTGACCCCAGATGAAATCCAGAAAGAAAGATTAATATTAAAACAGATTGCCATTGCAAATGATTTCAATCCCAATGAAATAGACTTTTTGCTTAATAACCTACAACAGTCATATCGCACATCTGAAACCAGCAATCGAAAATACTCTAAAATGACATACATGGGAGAATGTTTCCGATAAAATAAATAAATTGTTTAAAAATACTGAACTCACAATAGCTTTCACCACCAACAATTTGCTTCAAAACAGACTTAGACATAATACTGATCAAAAAGATACCATATACCAACACTATGGAGTCTATAAGTTACTATGTGACGATTGCGAGAAGCAATATATCGGACAAAATGGCCGCAACGTTACTGTTCGTTTTAAAGAACATACATCAGGCACTAGTAGTAATAAATCCTTATTTGGCGAACATTTGAGTGACTGCGATCATTCAGAAGGATCAATTCAAAATAACTTAAAAATTCTTCATATTGTCCCAAAAAGACCGTCATTAAATTCGTTGGAAGAAATAGAAATTTATGCACATTATGAAAAGAAGCCTCTAGCCTTACTCAACGAGCAGCTCGACTTCAGAGAAAAATTTTTCTTTGATCTTTTTGAAGGCTTATTATAAGTAATACTGCTCTTTCATTCTCAAATACGTTATGTCCTTGTTTTTTATAAATCATGTTGACTCTTGATTTTATCATTTGCACTCTTATGATAAAGGACATAATTTTGTTGTTATACTTTTTGCATATTTCATATTTTATATCTTGATATAACCATTGCTGTTGTCTTATTACGTTCACGATAAAACTTGGATTTACTATATGTCAATTTTAGCAAATAATACCCCATTTTGCCGGCCGAAGTGGCCGTGCGGTTAAAGGCGCTGCAGTCTGGAACCGCAAGACCGCTACGGTCGCAGGTTCGAATCCTGCCTCGGGCATGGATGTTTGTGATGTCCTTAGGTTAGTTAGGTTTAACTAGTTCTAAGTTCTAGGGGACTAATGACCTCAGCAGTTGAGTCCCATAGTGCTCAGAGCCATTTGAACCAATACCCCATTTTCCTATATTGCTAATGGTCTCCTGGTTATAGAGGTTCTATCCTCTAAATGCTATACGTAATGTAAAGTTTGTGTCACATATTAGTGTCAACTATCTCTCATTACGAGATTATTTCCCGTAAAATACACGAATATTGTCATCATTCTACCTAATAGCATCATGATTCTACTTTTTAACTTTTTCGTAATCTATACTAGATAGAATAGAACCTGCAAATATTTACTTTATCTCTTTCACTATGCTCTAATGTGAAGACTGCCTCCCCACGCACTCATTTGTAATGACTGATAAAACCACCATCACACAAAGCTATTTCCAACATGTTATTTTGACAGAGGACGTTTGTTTTCAACTACAGCAATCTTTGACAGCTCTGTAGACTGCTGCATCGGAATAGGAAGCCGTTTCCACGGCAACCCTCGATGTAACTCCGCTAACTGCGTCTCACTATCGATACAGCAACCTTTGATGCATCTTGTACAGAATTGACATTAGAGGACAGCGTACTTTTAGCTGATCTTAAATCTTTAATCCTTTAGTTTACATCTCATGACGAATAATGAGATTTATGTGATGTTACACTATAATATACCTATTATTCACTTTCTAGTTATCTCCAACATGTTATATCGACAGAGGCCGTTGGTCCTCGCCAATTGTAATCTTTGACAGCACTGCACACTGCCACATCGGAATAGGACGCCGTTTCCACGGCAACCTTCCATGTATCTTTGCTAGTAGCGTCTTCCTGTCGATTTAGCAACCTTTGGTGCATCTTCGCAGAATAGACGTTAGAGGACAGCATACTTTTAGCTGATTTTGAACCAAGGAACCTTTATAGTTTATATTTTATGATGAATAATCACTTATAATGATGTTACGATGTAATTTAATTATAACGCACTTTTTAATCTACTTTTTTTTGTTTACCTAATCATAGACGTCTTTCCGAATGGCTAGCAATGATGTCACACTCCGGATGGTGGGCGTGACCAAGCCTATTTAATAACTGTTCCGTGCTTGTCTGATTAGCAGTTATTCCAGCGTCGAAAGTCGGCGCAACTTGCTCCACGAAGTCCACCCACCGTTCTGGGTATATTTATTTATTAGTTCTACATTTTGCTATGTATAATTACTATTACACCGATCCCTCTATCTGGTAATATGTTTTTCCAGAGTCTGAAGATGGTTCTCAAATAGAATCGAAACCTGTCACTCCAGTAAAAATAAAAAGTTGGGATCAAGACTGTTTTTAATCTTTAAAAACATATTTAATGGTTTCTTCATTATTAAACATTTGAAAGATTCACTAAAATAATATCAGCATTTATGAGTTCCTTCATACAGAAAAATGACAACATTTGTGCAAACAGTTCTTTACGCTTCTAACAGATGATACTACTTTCTACATTCACAGAATACTGGCGCCTAGTTTCTAATATCTCAGACTCCGCCAAGAACTGAAATCGATAGACATACGAATAAAATTTATGCTTAGAGAAATAGCGTTCAGGGCCAAAAAGCAAGCCCAAGTGCACTCGGTATGTCAGTCGGGGGGCCTTATCCAAGATCTCGAGGAGGCCTTGCCTGTGGCTAAGTAGAGTGTAGGGTGCAGTCGTCTGCAAGTTTTCGCTCAAGTCGCCACCAACGACGCCTACAGCTGGATTATGAGGCCATCCTTATATCATACAAGCGGCTGGAGGGTTTGTTGCAGGCTGTTGGCGTCGAGCATGGAGTGTAAGCAGAACTCGCAATCTGCAGCATTGTTTCCAAGGCTGATCGAGGTCCTTTGGTTTGGAGTCAAGTGGAAGGTGTCACCAAAAGCTTAGGCGGTTGTCTGAGGTACTCTGATGAACACTCGCCAGACGACAAGCAGATGGCAAAATCAGACCGCATTCACAGTAAAGACACTTCGACTGTCAAAATTTTATCAATAAATTTTCGAAGTATTCGTAACAAAGTTCCTGCTTATTGACCTCCAGGATATTTCTCGTGCTCTAATTATTCTTGGGACCGAAAACTGGCTGAAACCAGAAGTAGGAAGCTTTGAAATATTTATCGAGCCATGGAACGCATTTCGCAAAGACAGATTAGACACCATAGGAGGGATAGTGTTCATTGCAGGTGACAAAAATATGGTCATTATTGAGGTCGAATTTCAGTGTGACAATGAAGTTATCTGGTTGCGCATAACAGATCTAGGTGAAATCAAGTTAATTGCTGGAAATTTTTACCAGTCACCCGATTCCACTGTGACAGTTCTAGAGTCTACGGTCAGTAGCGTGAAAATACCCACATCATGCAATATTAGCTGTAGGTGACTTTCGACTACCCAGTATAGACTGGTACATTATGTGATGATTTCCTTGCACGCTGTGTGGTTCTTTAGTGGGTACAGGATCGAGGAACAGACGCCGTTCATGAACAGAGAATTCAGATATCAACTTATTCTACATCTAACTTGAAATACTAAAAACAGTATATAACTTGATTGCTGAATTTGCAGCATCAGTTGCTAGCAGTAGATATGTATGTAGAAATATATACAAATACAAAAGATTTATAAATCTGTCACTCTTCAATACAACGTCTGTTAATAAGATGTCGAGCCCTGGCCACTATGAAAGTCTGTAAAATGTTATTCAACTGGCAAACACACAAAATGGGGGTTAATGCATGAATATTCGAGGTTAAGGGGAACGACAGGGTGACGGTCAAAAAAACTGGAAATATTTTGTTATGGAATTTGGATGTATATACATTGAAGAATTATTCCCCAAAATATTATGGGCGAACTCGAAAAATTAACGATTCTGTGAGCGTTTGTAGCCGAGCGTGCACGGCACGCCTTGGCGTTAGAGAACCGGTTCCACACTCACGCTCCCTTTTTCTACCGATTTGAGGAAACCTGTTGCTGGAACGTTGTTGGGGCGGTTTTACTTAAAATGTGAACGAAAGTTTAAGTTGTCTCATTTGGAGATACGCTCCAAAAATAACATCCAGCAGAAGCGCAGTTGTCAGCATTGCTTAAAATTTGGCCGTATGTCTATTCGGTACAGGCCACACTGCATTAATGCACGTGGCAAATGCCCTTAAAATCAAAATCGTCGATGAAATGCGCCGATTATGTGAAGACAGAGACGCCAACGGCGATGCACTCAGCGACGAAAAGGGCTTTGAGGACGAAAATGCGGGCTTATCAGGTCAGTAGCAGAAAGCGGCCATCCACTAGCTGGGGCGTTCGTTATTATGGTCCATGTATTGACGATATCCCGTAAGTTTCAAGCTTTGCCACTTTCTTTATATAATAAACACTTGTCGAACTCTAAACGCCTTTTTCTGAAAACCATGTTTTTCGGCATTGTTGTCGCCCACGCTACAATTTTCATTCGATTTCAATGATTTTCTGTCTCTGTGAAGCAAATAGAAATTCTCTTCAGTTCATCGAAGTCGATTTTTTATGTTGATATTTAGTATTTTTTGGGCCAAAAAACAGAGGTTCAAAAATGACCATTTTTTCGAATATGTATAATTTCGCCAAATTTTTTTTTTTTTTTTTTTTTTTTTTTTTGCAAATCCCTGCGTTGAACTAAAATTACGTCGATAAGGATCAGACTGATACGCTAATTTTGTGGTGCAAATGGCTCTAAGCACTACGGAACTTCACATCTGAGGTCATCAGTCCTCTAGACTTAGAACTATTTAAACCTAACTAACCTAAGGACATCACACACATCCCTATCCGAGGCAGGATTCGAACCTGCGACCGTACCAGCAGCGCGATTCCGGACTGAAGCGCCTAGAACCGCTCGGTCGCAGATGCCGGCTTAATTTTATGTTTCAGATAACCGCAACCGTAGTTACAGCGACAACCGTCGATCTGCCTCCTTTCCGAGCTGCCTCGGGAAAATCCTAATTAACCAGTGAAGTTATTAATATTTCTCAATTAAAAAAAATACGTACAAAAATTTCAATGTATGCCTTATTCTTTGTAGCAAACCCTATTAGACTACTACATTCCAGAACCGAGGAAAAAAATCCTGAATTTGAGCAATATTTTCGTCTGTTATCCTGTCGTTCCCCCTTAAGCACACGCACTGCTGGAGCTCCGGAGAGAGGATGCTAGCATCTCACTGGCAGTGACGTAATCGTTCGTGGCAGTGCCCTCGTGCCGAGATGGTAGCTGTAGCAAACGCGGCAGCGTTAAGTGGCGTCTGTTTCAAAGTGCGGCCGACCGGGCAGTGGCTGATATCGCAGATTATTGCAGGGGGTACAGACAGACAGGCTTGCGAAGTACTTTTGAAGACGTTTTCCTGAAACTGTCTTGAGTAGCCAGTTCGACAGCCAATACGAAATGGATATATTTTAGACCCTGTAGCTACCAATAGGCCTGACCTTACCAACGGCGTCAATACAGAGACAGGGATTAGTGGCCATCATGTCACCATAGCGACTTTGGTTACGAAAGTTAATATACCAATCAAGAAGGCTAGGGTGGTATTTCTGCTAGAAAGAGCAGATACGCTCCCACTTAGATAATGAACGGATATCATTTAGTTCCAGTATTGATGTACACAGGAATAATGGGAAAAATTTAACGGATTGTAAATTGTACCCTGTAGCTGATGCCGAGTAAGTGGATTAAGGAAGGAGAAGACCCACCGTGGTTGAACAACGACATGGAAAATGTTGAGTAGAAGGCTGTTCCACTCTCCGTCCAAAAGGGAACGCGCAAATGAAGTCGGGCAAAAGTTAGTAGAGATCCGTGCGTCTGTAAAAAGATCGACGCGCGAGCCATACAGCAACTATTACCATCATCTGCGCAAAAGATCTTGCTGAGAGCCCGAGAAAATTGTGATCTTACGTAAAATCGCTAAACGAGTCTAAGACTTCTATCTAATCACTCATTGATCAGTCTGGTGTGACAGTAGAAGATATCAAAAGCAAACTCTAAGTTTTAAATTTCGGGTTGAAGAAACCGTTCACGCAGGTGAATCGTACAACATGTCATCGTTTGAAAATCGCACAGACTCCAGTTTGGAGTACAGAGTAATTGGCGTTCCTGACGTAGAGAAAGAACTGAAAAAGTTGAAAACAAAGAAGTCGACATGTACGGACGGAAACCCAATGCGATTTTACAAAGAGAATTCTACAGCGCTGACCGCTTACTTCGCCTGCATTTATTGCTCAAATGGTTCAAATGGCTCTGAGCACTATGGGACTCAACTGCTGTGGCCATCAGTCCCCTAGAACTTAGAACTAATTAAACCTAACTAACCTAAGGACATCACACACATCCATGCCCGAGGCGGGATTCGAACCCGCGACCGTAGCAGCAGCGCGGCTCCGGACTGGAGCGCCTAGAACCGCACGACCACCGCGTCCGGCGCATTTATTGGTTCAAATGGCTCTGAGCACTATGGGACTCAACTGCTGAGGTCATTAGTCCCCTAGAACTTAGAACTAGTTAAACCTAACTAACCTAAGGACATCACAAACATCCATGCCCGAGGCAGGATTCGAACCTGCGACCGTAGCGGTCTTGCGGTTCCAGACTGCAGCGCCTTTAACCGCACGGCCACTTCGGCCGGCGGCGCATTTATTGCGCAAGGTATTAAGATCGGTTTGCTGCAGAATTCTTTTAACATATTCTCAGTTCGAATACAATAATTTTGCTTGAAACAGAAGAGCTTCTGTCCACGAAGCAGCACGGTTTTAGTAAGCACTGCTAGTGCGAACCTCATCTTGTCCTTTTCTCTCATGATATCCTGCGAACTATGGATGAAGGACAACAGGAAGATTCAATATTACTAGATTTCTGGTAAGCGACTAACACCATTCCCAACCGCATAATGTTAACATAGGTACGAGTATATGGAGTAGTTTTGCGGGTATGCTAGTGACTCGAAGACTTCGTAAATAACAGGACTCAGAACGTTGTCCTAGACGGCGAATGTACACTTGACAGCAAAAAAAGTGGGTCACCCCCGAATTCCAACGTGTAGGCTGCACCTGAATGTGTGCAACCAACATAGCATATCTGTGTTGCACATAGTCGCAACCCTCCACAGTACAGTCGTTGTAAGATACACAATGGGTACCGCCAGAGACTACTAGAGAACACCAGTCTTTCTGACAGTCTGTCCAGATGTAAAGTAACACCACGATAGTACAGAAGAGATCAGACGGTCCTTACTTTTGTAAACTAAACTTAATTACAATAAGTGACATTTCAAATGTTCTGGGACAACTAGTTTTGTCACATAAATCGTTCAGTAATCCTTAGGCACAATTAAATATTTGAGACAGTATATGGATTTATAAAGTTGTATGGCAACTGGAAACAAGTTCTTTGCTGTCTTAAAGTTTTACCCAATACATGCTGAACGTCGTTCAACGTTCAACGGGGAGTGGTTTCGCATCAACTTTATGTAATACTAAGCAGTTAAAAGAAAACGTGATTAACGGCGGCAACCACTCTACGGAAATCCCAACATTAACAGCGAATCACAAGTAATATCATTGTTCACATTATTCATCAACAGTTACTTGTACACGAAGTTGTACTTTAAATGACATGACCAACGTCTTCGTTCTGGATCCGGATGCAAACCCAGAACGTAATGCCATTGTTAACCAAGCAAAGCTTTGTGCCTTATCGAGACTCGATCACTAGACAGAGACGTCAAATATTGACGTTTCCACCAGTATCAGTTATCAATTCTCAACCTGAACGTAAATGACGATAATGTTTGTACGAAACCAGGAACCCTAACATGACAATTACTTTCTTGGTAATTAACCTTGAAAGACGTTGTATAGTGTTGCATTGTCAAGGAATAAAGGATGCACATGTTTAAAATTGAAATGCCATCAAGTAATGCTGGGGACAAAGATGCGAACCCAGCACCTAATCGGATTGTTGAATAAGTACGTAAAATCAGAATGTAGATATCACAGTTTGTTACTATTAGTGGGGTTGGAACCTTAGATGACGACTGAAGTTGTATTGCCTGACTGGGATTCGAACCCGGCGCCTACTGCCATCGTTGTCTAACCAGGAACAGACGAGAAATGTCCGATTTTGGTCCACCATCAGCGAGATATGCACACGTTTAACTAGAAATAAGGTGATGAAAACGTCTATACTGACTGAGAGTCGAACGCCGCACACATGGTTATGATGACACGTTAATAATCAACTTCATATTCAGTAGTAGCTAGTAGTAGCATGTTTAGTTGCAAACCTTAAGGCCTTACTCATCCCTAGTAACGTGTTGCCTAATATCTGCGATATCATGATGTTAATTTACAAGTGGATTGACTGCCGTAAAGAGCAATGTTCTCTAGTAGTCGTGTATCATTCAGATGTAAATGAAGTGCCTCAGCAGAAAGTAATTTCCGTCGTCCAGCACGTATTGTTTCAGAGACACTGAGTACATGTTGTAAGTGCACAAAACGTGTATTATATACTAAGTATATACTATTATTTGGAGAAGCTACCGCCAAACCTGTTTACTTTTACATTCCGCTTAGTTGTCGTGGTTGAATACAGGTTTTCTTAGGGCTACATCTAATGCACAGCGCTTACAAGAAAGTATAGTTTCCTGCGTCATGCTATTGCTAGCTAGGTGAAAGTATCTTGTGGTAGCTATGTTTAAAATGAATGTATTTTTGAAAGTATTGTTCGTCAAATATTTGAATAAATCGTCAACTGTAGGTGTGCTTGCACATGGTATAGCATAATAGCTGTAGCTGCGTTAGTTTGTACTACAGACTTGGGTAGGTTAGGTGTAACTTTTGATCCTTTAAGGGGTGATCGTGGCCATGCGGACCGGGTCTGTACTAGCCGCGGCTCGCGAGCTACGGGCCAGCCAGGCTGGCCGAGGCGAGACTCAAGTGAGAGAGCTGGCGGTGGCGTTGGTGGGCCAACAGTCCGGGACGAGCCAGCACCGCTGCGTCGCATGCCTCTCCCTCTGCCGCTCCGTTTGACGTAAATATGTTTACCTCCTCTCCTGGAATCAGTACAAGAGCGACAAGCAGAAATACACATCAGGCTGTCTGCCGTAATGGCTCACTGGGAGAGGTCTATTCGAGGTAGAGTCAAAAAATGGTTCAAATGGCTCTGAGCACTATGGGACTTAACATCTGAGGTCATCTGTCCCCTAGAACATAGAACTACTTAAACCTAACTAACCTAAGAACATCACACACATCCATGCCCGAGGTAGGATTAGAACCTGCGACCGTAGCGGTCGCGCGGTTCCAGACTGAAGCGCCTAGAACCGCTCGGCCACTCCGCCCGGCCGAGGTAGAGTCGTCGCTCTCATTGAGGAAGGAGGATGTTCCATCAGAGAAGCTGGCAGACGGTATGGCGTACCACACACCACTGCAACGAGATGGTGGAGGATCTGCCTTGAAATAGGCACCACCAACAGAGCTCCTTGCTCAGGCAGGAAGAGAGTGATCTCACAGCAGGAAGACAGGGACCTAGTGTCTAGGAGCAGAGAAAATCCCTTTCTGAACGCGAAACAGTTGCGTCGGGAAACGAACTTCCCCGGCTCCAGTGACACGATTCGCCGAAGGCTGAGGGACGCTGGACTCCATGCACGACGATCCGCCGTGAAACAAGAGCTCAGCGAAGACAACGTTTTATACCGGCTAGCATTTGCGGAGCTCCATCTGAGGGCGTCGTGGGACAACGTCATTTTCACTGATGAGAAGGTGTTTTCCACCAATAACCACGGTCCACGAATCGTTTACAGGCCGCAAGGGACTCGCCATCGACGCGAATATGTAACCACGACGAGAAGAAGTGGCCGGATATCTGTTACCTGCTGGGGTTGGAATTCTGCGAGAGGGGCGGGAATTCTTCACAGGATAGAAGGAACTCTGGACAACGCGCAGTGTGCCCACATATTGGAAAATGTGATGCTTCCGTCAATGCGAATGCTGTACGTAGAAGGGTACGTCACATTGGAAGAGGACCATTCCCCCATTCACAAGTCTGCATTTGTTCAGCAGCGGCTCTCCACGATTGGCATCAACGTCATGGACTGGCCGCCACTGGCGGCTGATACGAACTCCATGGAAAACATTAACAGAGAACTGGCCACGAAACCAACTACTGCGGACGCTCTTTGGGACGGTCCTGGAAGCCTGGGAGGAAGTTGCTTCTTCAGGTTGTTACGTCCGACGGCTTATACATTCTATGCCACGACGCGTGACAGAAGTACAAAATAATGAAAGATTCTAGATAAAATATTTGATTTCTTAAAATGTTTTGTTATGTCTTATTTTTCGTCATTTTTCCTCATTGGGAGTTAGTGGAAGATCGCGTGGCAACAGAAAAGATACAACAGGGGTTAGCTTTTCTTTGAGTTGCCCTTTTAATTAAAGTGGGTTTTTTTGAATATACAGTTTGTTAAGTATTCTATTTTTATTTCATTTATATCCTGTCTACATACAAACTAATCAGCGTAGATGGACTCTGTCACAGTAGTTTTTGTTATTTCAAATACGTCTCTCCATTCCCCTCCATCCATGAATACACCCTCCGTCCTCCACACAATACGCCAACGATTTCATATTATGTTTACTCGCCGCGCGGGATTAGCCAAGCGATCTGAGGCGCTGCAGTCATGGACTGTGAGGCTGGTCTCAGCGGAGGTTCGAGACCTCCCTCGGGCATAGCGGTTTCCAATGACGCTACATTTTCTCTTTTAATTGCTGTTGTCTTTACTCTCTATCATTCCTCTCACCACCTATGAAACCGTATTCTTTGCTCTCCCCTTCCCTATAACCCATTCTTCGTTCTGAGAACAGTCCTTCCTTATCTCTCGGTCCTAAGATAAAACGAACTGTGGCACACATCTAAGTAAGCAATACTTTGTAAGCATTTCACGTTTATATTTTGCACTTCTACACTTCTATCCATTCCCTGATGCCGCCCTCCTTCCTGTTACGCGTCCCTTGACATCTGCATCTACATCTAAATGAAAACTCTGCAATTCTTAATTATGTTCTTGGCAGGGGGTTCTGTGGTCTGGTGGATTAATCTTGTATTGATGTGTATAACGTGTAGGTTCACATCTCACGTCACGCGTAGATTTTTAACACACACAAGTAGCTCTCCTTCACCCCTAGTAACGCCAAGTGCAGAACGCCAGTAAGCTCCGTAGTTCAATACCCGCAGTAAAGATAACATCCCTTCACTGCCGACTAAGCATTCGTTTGAGCTGTGACAGAAGGAGAAACCCCGTAAGGCAGAGACTCTGTCACCAGCAAGCCGTCGTAAACTAGAAAACGTATTTCATTTAATGAACCAATGGCCATGTAAGTTCACAAGGCTCTTACTTTATTTGAAACTGAGACGCTGAAAATTGTGGTGCTGGACTGGGATTAGAATTCGATTTCATTGTGTTCCCGAAGATTGCAAACTCTTCTAGGCGTCCTCGAAAGGCACCTATCTGGTTTCGAATCCTGATCAGCACAAAAAATTCGTTATTTCATTTCAAGCCCTAGCATGTGCACTTCGAACTACTGGTGAAAAATAATTGCATTTTCAACGTCTCATCGTGTGTTGTCAGCTGTAACGTGTTCGTTTCAACTCACAGCCACATGATGAGCTTTAAGATCAAACGTTTCCTTACATCTTTTCAAGTTCAAACATTCCTCTCCTTCCTACTGGTGAAAACGGATTTGGGTTTGACGTTGTGTTCGTTGTGATCACCAACGACGACATGCTGTGGATTCAACTTCTAGCCAGCAAAGTTTTTTCCATCACATCATTGAAAGCACAAACATGCCATTCCTAGCTATTATTGGAAAAGAATCTGATAGTTAAAGTTTATTCATGACCACGTGTGCGGGGTTTGAATTGCATTCAGAACAGAACTTTTCGTCGCCTGATGTCTAGCTAAACATGCGCCCATCTCGCTACTGGTGAACCAACAATAGCTATTTATCGTCTGTTCCAGGCTAGAAAACGACGGTGCTAGATGCTGGGTTCGAAACCCAGTCAGGCAAAAACAATTCTATCGTCAATTAAGGTTTCAGCATTTCGCTGTTGGTGAAAACATTTGATATTTAACTTCTGATTTTATGTACAGTCGTGCTCAAAAGTATCCGAACGACCTGAATTTCATTTCACCTGATTCCCATGCGACCTACGTAACGCAGCTGTCTAGCAGGTCCTCTAATCGCTCCTTGGTACAGTCGTTTGACTATTGAAAATGGTTCCAACAAATCACCACTAGAAAACACTGCTCTGTATCGCAATAACTCAAGACGTATAGTAATACCACGATACTACAAATATCAGGGAACACATCACAGATAGGACTGTCCTTAAGGCTTGTAAGCTCACATTTATTGCAATAAATGGAATACCTGAAATGTTAGCACTCGTTCTGCATATGGATTGAAACCCAGGTCATGCAGGGTAGGCCGTGGTGGCCGTGCAGTTCTAGGCACTTCAGTCCGGAACCGCGTGACTGCTACAGTCGCAGGTTCGAATCCTGTCTCGGATATGGATGTGTGTGATGTCCTTAGGTTAGTTAGGTTTAAGTAATTCTAAGTTCTAGGGGACTGATGACCTCAGATGTTGAGTCCCATAGTGCTCAGAGCCATTTGAACCAATCATGCAGGCTAAGATTTCGTGGCTAACGGAAATTAACAGTCATTCCTGACTAGGCATAAAGAGAGTGATATACCTCATTTTTGGACAGTATCAGTTAGCAAATATCAACTTTAAATTACATAACGTAACATTTATAACGGACGCGAATTCCTACCCAGCATGTATTGTCCCTGTTAACGAACTACGAGAGATGTTAAATATTGCTACTTCACAAGTAACTTACTTGAAATGCAGTGAGATAAAGCTTTGTGTTGGACAGGGATTCGAACCCAGAACCTAATCGTGTTGTTATCGAAGCACAATCGACTTTGACATATCGGATTTTCTCGGCAGTAGCTAGATGTATTAAATGAAATGACGAGACGAAACATTAATTTTTCCTTCCCAGGACTCCAAACCGGCACGTATCGGTGTTATATTCTAGAGAAAAGGAATGTTAAGTATGGGTTTGTTACACCAGCAGCGACATGTGAGCATGTTTGAACTAGAAATAATATGACGATGTGTTCAGTGCTGACTGAGAATAAAATCCCAAACATATCGTTGTTGACTACACACAAAGAGACGACACTTACCGAATTTTTCTCCACCAGCAGCTCGGAATAACATCCTTGAACTTACAGTGATCTCGCAAATAGTTCTGTGTCTCACTGGAAGTAAAAGGCGGCAGATATCGTTAGTGTTGACAACGAATGAAAATGCATTAAAAATAAAAATTATTATCCACGAGCAGATAGGTGATCTCATGCTAGAGCTTGATAATAAGTAGTGAAAAGTTTAGTGCTGGGCCAGGGTCCAACCCATTCATGCGCAATATGTGGAGATGTTGAGGAATCTGCAGTTTTGAACAAACAAGAAGTTGTAGTCGAGCTGTATTGTCACGAAGGGATCAAATTCCGCGTTAAGGGCGGTCTGAGTTGCATTCCCAGTTCAGAACCTATTTTATCGACATACAGAAGCTCAAATAAAAGATGGAATAAGTGTCCTGTGACCATAAACAGGGTTTGTTTCGTCACTAGAAATAAATAACTAGTATAAGAAAGGTTACTGGTGATAGAGTTTCTACATGTCGCCACTCCTTACTTTATTGTGGTTCCACCTAACGTCTACTTGGTAGAGAAGGAATATCATGTTTAATGTGATTTTCAGACCACAATGCCATTATACCTTCTTCACCTGGCGTAGGCAGAAGAGAATAGAATCTGCCTCTCCCTATCAAAAAACATTGGCAGAAGTTGGAATCGCACGGAGTCCACCATCACATGAAACTATCATCAGTCCAACAGACCACCAAACCCTACCCTCTATGACTCATTTCTCTATCATAACACCGTTGCGGCACACAAGATGAGAATTCTGACACACAGGCTCCCTGTAGTGGTTTGCAGGATGTTCAATACATTCATTCACTTGGTTGACCGAATCGCCACGAACTAGCTACCTTGGGTACTCAGTGCATACATTCGACTCTATTTTCTAATCACCGAAATAAAATAACGTAACTGCCACCTACACAGAACTGCCAACAGTGTAGGATGCAGACATTTAAATAGGAAGTGTTCTTTTCCATTTGAGCTACTCTATTGCGCTATCTGTTTATTGAAACCATCGTGCAGTGCAGAAGAAATGCTGTAACTGTCTGTCTCTCAGAAGTCTATATCCGGCCATATGCATTATCTCACAGCACTGTGGAATGCCGAAGTTCTGGAGGAACCGTTGTTCACTTCCACAGGTGCTGTAGCTACGACGCAGCTAGTAGCATAACGGTAAGCGTTGCGCACTGTTGATAAGACGTCGCGTGTTGTATTGCATTCGCTACTATATTTTTTTAAAAACGCAATTCTGCTGTCTGCTGAAGTTATCAATTTAATGGAACTTTGAACATAATTCTCTTCACTTCTCAACCCAAAATAGTCGCATGTGGAAAAAAGGCTAACTTCTGCGACATTTTGTTCTTTTCAGGTTTAATAGACGGCCAGGCAGCAGATGTGCTCGAAGCTTTTGTATTATGTATGGGGAGAGCGCATCGTGCCAAAATAGTCAGAAAAGTATTTTCTACATTAGCTGTCGTCTGGTAGTGGCATTTTATTCTTCTTCAAACATTGTTTGACAGCTTTAACTCAGAACAAGTTTTCTACATGCATGTAATCAATAAAATGCATGTGCTTTGTCAGACTGTTATAGATAACATTAGAGAATTCGCATATATCGTTGATGATTAATTTCTCTCTCATGTTTAGTATTAACAACACTAAAAAAAAAAACCTTACGAAAACTGTGCACTGTATTGTAAGAAATGAAATAAAACTACCCACGATAACCTTACGACGAAAGTCTGTTTTAACAAAACTGAGTATCTGTACACAAGCGTGCCTCTATCTGCACGAATTAGTAAAACACTACTCACTTAGATTTCGATTGTGTCTGTGTTTAAATGGTATGCTGTGTCATACTCAACAGGTATGCAAACGTGGCATTTCATAAATAAAGTTACGTATTCCTAGAAACCCAAAATTTGCTTGTCAGCAGCGGAAAGAGGCGTTACCTGTTGTGCAGCATTGTAAGTTTTTGACCATTGCACTTTGAGCTGAAGGTATTTTCTTACGATTTGCTTATCGATGTTTGATCTGACTGCTTGCAGCTCTTACACAGAAGGGATAGAAACGTTACATTCAGCGAGGCTGGAACCGCAAACCATAACAGTCTCGTTTCCACACATCAGCACGTCAACACAGAGATTGTGGATAGATATGGTTTGCGCCTTCCTCTTACGAGGCCAATAGTGGCTAGAACTCGTAAACCGCTATTTACAGGACGAGATTAGTTGCGAATGGCACGTTCAGTGACTTTGCTGGGCTGAAAACCGTAAATTCACAGTCTTCTGTTACACCTCAAGCGATAACAACTCAAGTTATTCAATGGAAATGACACGAGAAATCAAATGAACTTTGAGGCTTAATTCCGTGCACACCAGGAAGTAACTCATCGATCACAGAGTTGCCAAACATACCTTGCGTTGTTGCCAAATCTGAGTTACATTACCAGCAGGAAGAAGACGAACCGATGTGATCCTACAGCGGGCTGGGAAGTGACCATAGCTGGCGCCTCAAAGACGCGGCTGCTACGGCCTGGCATACGTAATGCGTCTGATTCGCATTTCTGTAACTAGGTTTGGGGAGTGGAGCTTAGTTATTAATAATACTCAGAACTGACTGCTACTAAGCATCATAAATCAGTAACTCTCATAGTTGTTTTTATATTTCTTTCGTAACTGTACTCAAAACTTAGAAACTCATTCTCGGACGTTTTCGTGTCTCGCCGATAGTCGAGCACAACAAACAAATAAAAATAAATAGAGAATGTGTGTGTGTGTGTGTGTGTGTGTGTGTGTGTGTGTGTGTGTGTGTGTGAGTGAGTGAGAGAGAGAGAGAGAGAGAGAGAGAGAGAGAGAGTGAGTGAGGGGGGGGGGGGCGGGGGCGGGGGGGGTGAGAGAGAGAGAGGGTAAAAAATTGTTGTAATGAAATTGAATACTGGTATGCAAAGAAATCTTTCATTGAAATGACTCGTTCCACATCACTACCAAATGTCATATTCATGATATATGGAACAAGTATTAATCTAATCTAATCATATCATATTTCCGACTATCCATGAAGAGTCATGAAGTACCGAAATTTTCACCTATATTAGTAACCAAATCTAAACTTGAAAATAAAAGACGACAGTTTTTGTAATAAACGCGGACTCCTATCAAGACCCTTTCATCCCTGTTAACTAACCATGAAAGATGTCTGATATACCTCAATTCAGAAGTAACGAAGTGTGTATGAATTTAAAGATGAAGCGCATGATGTGAAGCTCTGCGACGGAGATACGAACCCAAGACGTAATCGGATTGTTAACTAAGTAAAATCAAATGTTACATATCGGTTTTTCTGCCCAGCTGCTAGGTTTTTAATCTAAAATAAGGACACAAATTTTTGTGCCTGAGCGACAATCGAACCGCACTCCTATCGTTCTTCTTTATTGTCCACGAATATTGCTTAGATATCAATTGCTTACTCCCCAACAGTAAGATCTGTTGGTGTTTGTCCAGAAATTGTTGGCAACATGAACAGACATTAAAAATGCACGTTAATTTTCACTAGCAGGCCGGTGAGCACGTGATAGGGCTTGAAATGAAATTATGAATATTTTTGTACTGGATCAGGATTCGGACCCACATATTTACCTTTGGAGGAGACCTAGAGAAGACTGCAGTCTTGGGAAAAGGAATGAAATGATTGAACTATACTGTTCCGAGAGATTCAGATCCTCGAAAGAGGAGATACGAATTCGAATCACAGTCCAGCACCAAATTTTTCAACGTCTCTAGTTCAGTCAAGTACAATTAAAATAAGAGCCCTGTTCCTTTAGACGGCTATCAGTTCATCAAATAAAATAAAATTTTCTAATGTAAGTTAGTTTACTGGTGACAGTATTTCTGTTTACTCTGACCTCCACCTATGTCATTTTCCAACGTAAACCGGCTCTGTCGAGTTTGGAATGAAGGAACGTGATGTTTAATGCGGATTCTGGATTATAACAGCTTTCTCTTGAGGTTACCAGAGGTAAAGTAAATCTGTTGGTGCCTCTTAAAAGTAAATGCCTGAACCCACGCATTGCACTTGTGATAGTTCGTTCCACCAGACCATTGTGGCCACATTTTCCAGCCCCAGGAGTGTGCTGTAATGGGTGATGTGCTTAGCTTACTAAACTAGTCACGGTGGAAAAGAACGCGAGTCTATTAAATGGTTAAGTAGAAGCAAGCTTCTGACGTGGAGATCATGCTATTCTCATGTCAGCAGGATGTAAAGACTCTTCTAGGCGTCATAGCCTCGATTTGAAGCCATTTTGAAATTTTCACTAATTCAGGAAATTTCTTAGTTCGAGAAAATCCACTGTGAAGTGTGAAGTTACCGGATAATTCGATTATCACCGTCAGTTTTACTATCATTTTCTTCATACCGCTGCTGGAACACATGTGCTTGAAGATCATTTAAGTCTTTTTGGTCATTATAGAAGTAGTTGCCCAAGAACAGGTTCTTTCCCTGTCTATGGAATCCTTTTCACGTTAATATCAAACATCAGCAATTACTCGTAGATCACATTAAAACTAAAGTAATTGATGAAGGCGTTACTTGATAACGAAAACGCGCTGCCTTTCTTCATTTACTTGCGCCTAGAAATGGCTGTCGAATACTGCCAAACCAAAAGCCAAGGGATCTTACTGCCTTCCAATATACGTCGCTGTCGGTTCTTCTATATGATTTGGTCGACGCGACCTGTTTCAAGTTGTGTATGACACAGAATGTTTTAGAAAATCAATTCTTTTCCTTTGCAATGAACAGAAAGATTTTCATTCTAAGCTATCCAAGTCCAAAATTTTCGCAATATTAGTTCAAATTTAATATTCGCTTCCATAATGTAAGGAAAGTATTTCACAGTTACAAAACCCGCATCCGACTCACTGTCCTTACACTCAGTCAAATGGCTCTGAGCACTATGCGACTTAACTTCTGAGGTCATCAGTCGCCTAGAACTTAGAACTAATTAAACCTAACTAACCTAAGGACATCACACACATCCATGCCCGAGGCAGGATTCGAACCTGCAACCGTAGCGGTCGCTCGGCTCCAGACTGTATCGCCTAGATCCGCACGGCCACTCCGGCCGGCCTTACACTTAGTCGCTGGCCATAAATTCTAGCTTAAAGTGACGCCAGTTTAAGTAACCTAATGTAGCGAAGACTGCTTGCCAGTGCTCTTTCTCACCGGAAAATATGCAATTCACTCATTGGGCTCCATAAGTACACTGTAACAGTAATTTCTGTGTGTATGCAATGCATACGGATTGCAGAATTTAGTGGTGCTCTCTCTTCCACTTCTGTGTACAATATGCCTGACCTAAACGGGCCCTTTATCATTACAGGCCCTGGGCGGTGCAACATCATATTGACAACAGTAATGTGCTTATACTGACAACCTCATTGTTCGTTTTACCCGATTTTGTAATCATTTAAGTAAAACAATATGACCTTCGAGTGGGAGACATTTCGTCCCCCTTTTCCTTCTGTGAAATTTGTCAGTAAGCTTTTTGCCTTCGAACCAGCGAAATGCGGCATAGTACGGCTGGTAAACGATTTACAAACCACGATTTAGTGCCGTTAACACGATTTCTTTAAACATTGGCGTAGCTGAAGGAATTTAGTTTCTTCTTAAATCGTCTTATGCAGCAACGTTCACAGATATCTCAAATTGGAAAAGCTCTTTATCTAGGAACGAAGGTTGTAAAACAAACTTCCCACAGTTTGTGTCAGGTTGATCTTTTCGTCTGATAGCACTGCGTAAGTATTTTGTGTAAGAGGTATTAAAGTAGTGTTCCTGTAGCTGTGGGAATCATTGGTAGAAAACGAGTTTCACACCAATGGGTACAGTACTGATAAATATTCAAAATGATTATCAACCTAAGTCTGCGTTCATCCACAAACAGAGGCGTATTTGTAATATTGAAGCTAGACTAAGTATCCTTGTCTTCCTTGAGTGGGCATTGGAAGGCGTTTACACACACGTATACGAGGGTAATCCCAAACGTAAGGTCTCCTAAGGGATACGCAAGTGCCAACGTAGGCACAAATGAGAGATCCTTAATTTTAATGGCAAGCAGAAACGACAGTGTTGGCTGCATGGTGACAAGGTGATAAAGAGCAAGACTATGGATACGAAGGTCTGAGGTTCGATCCCTCACCAGTCTCACGATTTTTATGTGCCGTTTTACACATATACCCCTGGAGCAGTGTTTGTTGATGTGAAAAATGCCGAGTTGCACTGTGGTCCGAAAGCCACGTAAAACTGTAGGTTCCCCTATTAACTGGCTAGGTAAGTCAACTCAAAGGTCGGATGAAAGCAACAGCATACCACCTCCAACAAGACCGTGCCTATTAAAGCACTGTAGTGTTCAAACCGCTCTTACGACTGATGACTTCTTTACTTTCTATGGGTTCCAAAACTAATGATCTTCGGGTAATTAATATTTTTGTGATTTCATGCTGTAGCTTGGATACCAGTAAACGTAAGTAACCGGCCGAGCACTGTCACCGATCGAGTTGTCAAGGTGGTAGACGACGATGCTGTCGACCCCAATTACAATTTTGGTCATGGCTATGTTTCAGTCGAATACCTCTATGGGCCTTTCTGCGTATTTCAAGATATACTTTTATACACTTGGTACGCTTCCAAATTGATATCTGACAGAGCTGTATTTAGCAACATGAATCAGATATGTTTTCTGTGCAATATATCGGACAAAATGTCAGTGCAGCGAGGTTTCGTTTATGTGTTGCGCATGGTGCAAGAAATATTTGTGTTTTGCTTGCTTCTGTGATAGGTTTCACCCCACTGAATGAGAGCAAGCTGACGAATAGACTGTCAATAACTGGAATTACGCAGTAACACACTTAAAAGTTGTATTTTTGCATTATGTATCCCGATGAAAATAACTGTAAACAGGTTATATGCCTACTTGCTTATAATTGCTCTTCTCGCTGCTTTCCTCAAAACATTAAAATAAAAGTAAAAAGACAGAGAGAGAGAGAGAGAGAGAGAGAGAGAGAGAGAGAGAGAGAGAGAGAGAGAGAGACAGACAGAGAGAGAAAACAGAAATGTACACTCCTGGAAATGGAAAAAAGAACACATCGACACCGGTGTGTCAGACCCACCATACTTGCTCCGGACACTGCGAGAGGGCTGTACAAGCAATGATCACACGCACGGCGCAGCGGACACACCAGGAACCGCGGTGTTGGCCATCGAATGGCGCTAGCTGCGCAGCATTTGTGCACCGCCGCCGTCAGTGTCAGCCAGTTTGCCGTGGCATACGGAGCTCCATCGCAGTCTTTAACACTGGTGGCATGCCGCGACAGTGTGGACGTGAACCGTATGTGCAGTTGACGGACTTTGAGCGAGGGCGTATAGTGGGCATGCGGGAGGCCGGGTGGACGTACCGCCGAATTGCTCAACACGTGGGGCGTGAGGTCTCCACAGTACATCGATGCTGTCGCCAGTGGTCGGCGGAAGGTGCACGTGCCCGTCGACCTGGGACCGGACCGCAGCGACGCACGGATGCACGCCAAGACCGTAGGATCCTACGCAGTGCCGTAGGGGACCACACCGCCACTTCCCAGCAAATTAGGGACACTGTTGCTCCTGGGGTATCGGCGAGGACCATTCGCAACCGTCTCCATGAAGCTGGGCTACGGTCCCGCACACCGTTAGGCCGTCTTCCGCTCACGCCCCAACATCGTGCAGCCCGCCTCCAGTGGTGTCGCGACAGGCGTGAATGGAGGGACGAATGGAGACGTGTCGTCTTCAGCGATGAGAGTCGCTTCTGCCTTGGTGCCAATGATGGTCGTATGCGTGTTTGGCGCCGTGCAGGTGAGCGCCACAATCAGGACTGCATACGACCGAGGCACACAGGGCCAACACCCGGCATCATGGTGTGGGGAGCGATCTCCTACACTGGCCGTACACCACTGGTGATCGTCGAGGGGACACTGAATAGTGCACGGTACATCCAAACCGTCGTCGAACCCATCGTTCTACCATTCCTAGACCGGCAAGGGAACTTGCTGTTCCAACAGGACAATGCACGTCCGCATGTATCCCGTGCCACCCAACGTGCTCTAGAAGGTGTAAGTCAACTACCCTGGCCAGCAGGATCCCGGATCTGTCCCCCATTGAGCATGTTTGGGACTGGATGAAGCGTCGTCTCACGCGGTCTGCACGTCCAGCACGAACGCTGGTCCAACTGAGGCGCCAGGTGGAAATGGCATGGCAAGCCGTTCCACAGGACTACATTCAGCATCTCTACGATCGTCTCCATGGGAGAATAGCAGCCTGCATTGCTGCGAAAGGTGGATATACACTGTACTAGTGCCGACATTGTGCATGCTCTGTTGCCTGTGTCTATGTGCCTGTGGTTCTGTCAGTGTGATCATGTGATGTATCTGACCCCAGGAATGTGTCAATAAAGTTTCCCCTTCCTGGGACAATGAATTCACGGTGTTCTTATTTCAATTTCCAGGAGTGTATTTCAAATATCAGCTCAGTGACGCCATGTTCGTCTCGTGATGTAAAGCAAGGATAGTTGATAGGCAATATATCGTAGTACTAGCGATATGTATTGCTACGGGGTTCTTTGTTTTCTCTCTGCAAACAACTAGAACAGAATTCAGTAACAAAGTGGTAAGAACACCTACTCAGTGCGCCAATTAAACACTCAGCCATTCTTGGTTATTTTGTTAATCGTCTGTAATGCAGTAAACATTCTTGATTATTTATTTGTAATTACTACCATTGTTATTGTTATTCGTCACCCCACAACAGCTTTCCTATCACTCATTGCCGCCGATGCACGTAACGAATGGATCAGGGTGAATGGAATGTGGGATGTTTCGTCACCGAGAATATACACATTTATCTCGGCGTCTTGTGTTAGGGTAATATGAAAATCTCAATAAGAAAAGACGGCAATGACATCCAACTATTTCTGTCCACTTAACACCATGACGACAGACAACTTGGCGTCTCACTGTATTTTGATTATAATTCGTTAGCCTTTTTGCGACCTCATTTTAATACCTCGTGGGAGCAGGCATAATATTTTGCTTTTTGAACACCGAACAATAACACGCAAAGATAGTAAATGGAAGGATACAAAGAACAAATCAGACTCATGGGTGTGGATCCAGTTCATCGTAAGAAGACTAAACAAGAGGGAAACATTACGAAAGCAATGAATACGCTGGTTAGTATACATTATTTGTATAGATCTGAAGATTAAAAAGCGCAGATCTGCACAGTGCCCGCATATGCACTTTGGTTTCTGTCTTAATAGGCATAATTTTTAGTTTCTTTTCTTCTGAATTATCAAATGAATTGATTATTACGTGGTACAGAATAATTAGGTAACTGTGTTTCTTACAGATTCCATTCGCACCAACATTTTTCTACATTCTCGTGCAATTCATGAAATTCTACTTGTATGATCACAAGACTGCACATAGATGCAATCGATTTCGAGGTGCAAAGTGTTTGTTATCTTACTTTTCGTGACAGGTTGGCAAAGTTGATTTCCAAAGACTTTTTATTGTACTGAAATAATCTTTTGTAACAAAGTAACAAGGTGTTTTATTCGTATATATTTTGTGGGAAACTGTAATCGTGATGGAAGATTACACACCTGAATGTTTGACACAGCTGGTAGGAGAAAACGCTGCATATTAACCAAACCCCGCGCCTCCTCTCCGTATCCTCCTATGACACGAGCACAGGATTCTCCTCCTATAACGCTACAGAGGTGTTCCTAGCACAGCTGAGAATTGGCAACATCGTCACAAACATTTGGCAACACTGTGACAGTGCAATCACTTCCGCGTATGGTACTGAACTGACTCGCTAAATTCACTTGATATTCCCTTTCCAATTGAATGACTCGAGGTATATAATCCTCACGTAAACTAAGACACTGAGACAGAAATTTCAATTTTTTGGCTAAAGAAATGCTATTCTTCACGTAAGTGACAACTTTTAATATCTCTCACGATGCGTTATGAGGCTGAGCGACCAATACCATGACGAGAGTGGCGTGCTGGCAGCAGTGTGTCCGTAGTCCCGTGGTACCGCCCGTGTCTCGTGTTCCAACGGTTGAGAAAATTGTCAGTTCTAACTGTGGTAGGGGCAGCGCATGCGACCTTTTTTGTGTATTATTTCATGGAGCTGCGAATTTCCAGAAAAACTTCTGTAACAAAATTAGAAGAAAACCTTTACACATCAAATCCTCTTGGCAGCTCGACTCAGTAAGTTGTGTTAATGGTCGTAGATCTCGGCTTTCTGACTGCCAAGCTGCTATGCAATACAAGCGTCTCTGAAGAAATTCGAATCGACCGTCAACGATACGAAATTCAATAATGTTCTTCACTTAAGACTCCCATGCCAGGGTGATAAGTCGAAGAAAATAAACTGATTAGCAAATGGCAAGAAAATACTTTTAGCTCATAGTGCAATGGTGAAAAACTTACAATGCTGCACAACAGGTAACGCCTCTTTCCGCTGCTGACAAGCAAATTTTGGGTTTCTAGGAATACGTAACTTTATTTATGAAATGCCACGTTTGCATACCTGTTGAGTATGACACAGCATACCATTTAAACACAGACACAATCGAAATCTAAGTGAGTAGTGTTTTACTAATTCGTGCAGATAGAGGCACGCTTGTGTACAGATACTCAGTTTTGTTAAAACAGACTTTCGTCGTAAGGTTATCGTGGGTAGTTTTATTTCATTTCTTACAATACAGTGCACAGTTTTCGTAAGGTTTTTTTTTTTAGTGTTGTTAATACTAAACATGAGAGAGAAATTAATCATCAACGATATATGCGAATTCTCTAATGTTATCTATAACAGTCTGACAAAGCACATGCATTTTATTGATTACATGCATGTAGAAAACTTGTTCTGAGTTAAAGCTGTCAAACAATGTTTGAAGAAGAATAAAATGCCACTACCAGACGACAGCTAATGTAGAAAATACTTTTCTGACTATTTTGGCACGATGCGCTCTCCCCATACATAATACAAAAGCTTCGAGCACATCTGCTGCCTGGCCGTCTATTAAACCTGAAAAGAACAAAATGTCGCAGAAGTTAGCCTTTTTTCCACATGCGACTATTTTGGGTTGAGAAGTGAAGAGAATTATGTTCAAAGTTCCATTAAATTGATAACTTCAGCAGACAGCAGAATTGCGTTTTTAAAAAAAATATAGTAGCGAATGCAATACAACACGCGACATCTTATCAACAGTGCGCAACGCTTACCGTTATGCTACTAGCTGCGTCGTAGCTACAGCACCTGTGGAAGTGAACAACGGTTCCTCCAGAACTTCGGCATTCCACAGTGCTGTGAGATAATGCATATGGCCGGATATAGACTTCTGAGAGACAGACAGTTACAGCATTTCTTCTGCACAGCACGATGGTTTCAATAAACAGATAGCGCAATAGAGTAGCTCAAATGGAAAAGAACACTTCCTATTTAAATGTCTGCATCCTACACTGTTGGCAGTTCTGTGTAGGTGGCAGTTACGTCATTTTATTTCGGTGATTAGAAAATAGAGTCGAATGTATGCACTGAGTACCCAAGGTAGCTAGTTCGTGGCGATTCGGTCAACCAAGTGAATGAATGTATTGAACATCCTGCAAACCACTACAGGGAGCCTGTGTGTCAGAATTCTCATCTTGTGTGCCGCAACGGTGTTATGATAGAGAAATGAGTCATAGAGGGTAGGGTTTGGTGGTCTGTTGGACTGATGATAGTTTCATGTGATGGTGGACTCCGTGCGATTCCAACTTCTGCCAATGTTTTTTGATAGGGAGAGGCAGATTCTATTCTCTTCTGCCTACGCCAGGTGAAGAAGGTATAATGGCATTGTGGTCTGAAAATCACATTAAACATGATATTCCTTCTCTACCAAGTAGACGTTAGGTGGAACCACAATAAAGTAAGGAGTGGCGACATGTAGAAACTCTATCACCAGTAACCTTTCTTATACTAGTTATTTATTTCTAGTGACGAAACAAACCCTGTTTATGGTCACAGGACACTTATTCCATCTTTTATTTGAGCTTCTGTATGTCGATAAAATAGGTTCTGAACTGGGAATGCAACTCAGACCGCCCTTAACGCGGAATTTGATCCCTTCGTGACAATACAGCTCGACTACAACTTCTTGTTTGTTCAAAACTGCAGATTCCTCAACATCTCCACATATTGCGCATGAATGGGTTGGACCCTGGCCCAGCACTAAACTTTTCACTACTTATTATCAAGCTCTAGCATGAGATCACCTATCTGCTCGTGGATAATAATTTTTATTTTTAATTCATTTTCATTCGTTGTCAACACTAACGATATCTGACGTTTTTGACTCCCAGTGAGACACAGAACTATTTGCGAGATCACTGTAAGTTCAAGGATGTTATTCCGAGCTGCTGGTGAAGAATAATTCGGTAAGTGTCGTCTCTTTGTGTGTAGTCAACAACGATATGTGTGGGGTTCGATTCCTAGTCAGCACTGAACTCTTTGTCATATTATTTCTAGTTCAAACATGCTCACATGTCGCTGCTGGTGTAACAAACCCATACTTAACGTTCTTTTTCTCTGGAATATAACAGCGGTATGTGCTGGATTGGAGTCCTGGGAGGAAAAAATTAATGTTTCGTCTCGTCACTTCATTTAATACATCTAGCTACTGCCGAGAAAATCCGATATGTCAAAGTTGATTGTGCTTCGATAACAATACGATTAGGTTCTGGGTTCGAATCCCTGTCCAACACAAAGCTGTACCTCACTGTATTTCAAGTAAGTTACTTGTGAAGAAGCAGTATTTATCATCTCTCGTAGTTCGTTAACAGGGACAATAGATGCTGGGTAGGAATTCGCGACCGTTAAAAATGTTTACGTTATGTAATTTAAAGTTGATATTTGTTAACTGATTCTGTCTAATATCGAGGAATATTACTCTCTTTATGCCTAGTCAGGAATGACTGTTAATTTCCGTCAGTCACGAAATCTTAGTTTGCATGACCCGGGTTTGAATCAATAAGCAGAACGAGCCGGTTCGTCGTGTCATTTGAAGTTCATACATATTCTCAACTAGCTGCTCGTGGATAACGTAAATTTTTAATGACATTTTGTGTTAAATAATAAGTATGGTATATTATTTTGAGGAGGAAGGCATGAATATGACGAACTTACTACGTGCATTACCTATCTGACGTAATAATGAGACTGCTAACATTTCGGGTATGTCAGTTATTGCAATAAATGCGAGCTTACAAGCCTTAAGGACAGTCTTATCTGTGATGAGGTGTTCCCTGATATTTTTAGTATCGTGGTATTACTTTACATCCTGAGTTATTGCGATACAGAGCAGTGTTTTCTAGTGGTGACTTGTTGGAACCATTTTCAATAGTCAAACCACTCTATCAAGGAGCGATTAGAGGACCTGCTAGACAGCTGCGTTATGTGGGTTGTATGGGAATCAGGCGAAATGCAATCCAGGTCGTTCGGGTACTTTTGAGCATGACTGTACTTCGTTGACAATCCGATTAGGTGCTGGGTTCGCATCTGTGTCACAAGCTTTATATGATGGCATTTCAATTTTAAACATGAGCATACCTTGTTCCTTGTGAATGACACCATATTAAACGGCGTTGGGGGTAGTTCCCAGGCGGTAACTGTGATGACAGGATTCCCAGTTCAGTACAAACATTTTCGTCACTTATTTTCAGGATCTGAATTTATAACTGATACTGGTGCAAACGTCTATACTTCACGTCTCTTTATGCCTAGTGAATCAGTCTCAATAAGGCACAAACAAAGCTTAGCTTGGTTAGCAATGGCTATAGGTGCTGGGTTTGAATCCAGGTCCAGAACGACGGCGTTGGTCATGTCATTTAAAGTTCAAATTTGTGTACACGTAGCTGTTGATGTGTTACGAGAACAATGATATTACTAGTGATTCACTGTTAATGTTGAGATTTCCTTAGAGTGCTTATTGCCGTTAATTGCGTTTTTCTATTGGATCGTCCAATATCCAGTTTCCAGAGCCGCTCGCCGTTGAGCGACCTTCAGCACGTGGATGGAAAACCTTTTAGAGAGCGAAAAACTTTTTCCAATTGCCGCACAGCTTTGTTCAAAATGGTTCAAATGGCTCTGAGCACTATGGGACTCAACATCTTAGGTCATAAGTCCCCTAGAACTTAGAACTACTTAAACCTAACTAACCTAAGGACATCACACACACCCATGCCCGAGGCAGGATTCGAACCTGCGACCGTAGCAGTCCCGCGGTTCCGGACTGCAGCGCCACAACCGCACGGCCACCGCGGCCGGCGCACAGCTTTGTTACTCCATATATTGTCTCAAGTATTTAATTTTGACTAAGGATTACTGTACGATATAGGTAAAATAATCCATTTTCTCAGAACTTTTGGAATATCACTTTTTGTAATTAAGGTTAGTTTATGAGTGTTATGGGGTGTCTCATCGCTAAGAACGTGTTTTCTAATATGTTTTGTATGACGATATTAGTTGACGCTTAGACTGACTGCCATGAAGACCTTTGGTCTCTTAGTAGCCTCTTGCGGTACACATTGTGTGTAGTCAAACGACTGTACCCCACGGGGTTTTGGTGCTTAGAGGACCTGCAACACAGCTACGTTATGTTGGTTGTATTCGGCAGTGACCCACTTTTTTTGCTGTCAAGTGTACATCAGTGACAAGGCTATCGTCAGGAGTGACCCAGAGAAGTGTGATAGGACTGCTGTTATTTTCTATACACATAAATGATCTGACGATCAAGGTGAGCAGCATTCTGAGGCTGCTTGCTGATGATGCTGTAGTATATGGGAAGCTGTCTATGTTGAGTGACTGTGGAGGACATAAGAAAACTTCCACAAAATTTCTAGTTTGTGTTGAATGGCTTCTAGTGCTAAAAAATAGAAAATTGTAAGTTAATGCAGATGAGTAGGAGAAACAAGCCCATAATGTTCGAAGACAGCGTTAGTGGTGTGCTGCCTGACAAGAGTCACGCCGATTATACAGGATGAGTCACTAACGATTTCCACCAAGAATAACTCCGAAAGTATGACAGGAGCTGAAACGTTTGTCGGACAGAAGTTGCATGGGCCAATGGGCGCCAGAATATGACGTTAGTTTTTTGTTGCTGGGTGGGGTCACTTCAGAGATAGGAAGGTCAACCTTTTTTTTAATGGCATGCTATAGTTTGGTACTTATTTTCTGACAGCGGCTATTGAGACGAATCCAAAGATGTGTAGCAGTAGGGTCTTTGAAGGTCAACGAAGGTCACAAAGATAGCATGAACGTGTTCGAAGTGATGACTACTGGTATCAGTGCAGTACTGCCATCTTCTTATAATGGATTGAGTGGTATTCCTTATTACTTCGGCACTTATCGAAGCACATGCTCTGACAATTCTCCTTCGCATATCTTCAGGTGTAGTTGGAACGTCTTTACAAACAATTTCTCTTACGAATCCCCACAAGAAAAAATCCAGAGGCGTCAAGTCTGGCGAACGAGCCAGCCACGACACATCTCCACCGCGTTCAATCCAACGATTTGGGAATTGTCTCTATAACTCATTTCTAGCCATGAGCGAAAAATGTGCCGGACACCCATCGTGTTAATACCACATTGTGTTCCTTGTTCGTAAAGGTATTTCTTTCAATAACAGACCTAATGTTTCTTGCAGGAATGTGGTGTACTTCCTAATATTAAGATTTTCTTCGATGAAATAGGAGCGTATAATTCTGCCTTCCAGAATCCCACACCATACATTCACCGACCACGGTTTTTGGTGTGCGTACGATCTGTACCAGTTAATTCTTGGTATAGATGATATGGTAAGGATGATATTTATGACGATGCAGAACACTAACAACACTACTTTGGCTAATGCTAGATTCCCTTGCGATTTGACACGAACTAACACAAGGATCTCGATTCACAGTGGGAAGAGTACCAATTTCTGTGTCCTCGTTTGTAACTTTCCTTTGCCGGATATGTTTCCGATGCGTTAAAGATCCAGTTGTTCTCAATTTATCATACACATATTTAAATGTACGACGTGTAGGGTGAGTACGTTGAGGGTATCTTTCAGCGTACAAGTCTCTAGCTCTCACTGAATTTCGTCGGCATTCTCCGTAAATTGAAAGCATATCGACTTGTTCTTCGAAGGAACACAACATTCGCTTGATTCGACGATACTAGTCTTACTGCTCCTATTAGTGTTGTATTGCGAAACCGTCGAAAGGTGTTTCCACGTGAATGGCACATTACATGGATACGCTGTATTCGGTAAATGTTTGCTATTTGCACGATATACGAGAGAAAATAGTCACAGCATGTGCTTCGATAAATGCCGAAGTGGTAAGGAACATCACTCAATCCATGATGATAAGATTGCAGCACTGCATTTGTAGTGGCGTAGCAAGACAGCCACGCCACTCGGAAGTAGCCGAAAGGCACCAGCTTAAACTCACGCAGGCTGGCGTGAGGTCTGAAACAGGATACGTAATGAATGCTATAAAGAAAAGTACGTAGCTTCTGGAATACTTAACTTTAATCCATAATTGTAGAACATCGCTCTTGATGATACATGCTTCATAATATTAATTAGCAATTGAATACGGCGCCTTGCTAGGTCGTAGCAATTGACTTAGCTGAAGGCTATGCTAACTATCGTCTCGGCAAATGAGAGCGTATTTGTCAGTGTGGCGTCGCTAGCAAAGTCGGCTATACAACTGGGGCGAGTGCTAGTACGTCTCTCTAGACCCGCCGTGTAGTGGCGCTCGGTCTGCGATCACTGACAGTGGCGACACGCGGGTCCGACGTATACTAATGGACCGCGGCCGATTTAAAGGCTACCACCTAGCAAGTGTGGTGTCTGGCGGTGACACCACAGCATTGATACCGTTGGTCATCTCTTCGAACATCTTCTGCAAATGGACGTTCATGTCACCTTTTTGACCTTAGTTGACCTTCAAAGACCTTAGTGTTACATATCATTAGATTCGTCTCGATAGCCGCTACCAAAAAATAAGTACCAAACTATAGCATCCAATTTAAAAAAAAACAAAGTTGACCTTCATATCTCTGACGCGACCCCACCTAGCAACAAAAAACCAACGTCATATTATGGCCCCCGATATCCCATGCAACATTTGTCCCACAAACTTTTCAGCTAATATCATACTTTCGGAGTTATTCTAGGTGGCAATAGTTAGTGACTCATCCTGTATATCTAGGCGTAGCGTTACAAAGCGATATGAAACGGATCGAGCACGTAAAGATTGTAGTAGGGAAGGCGAATGGTCAACTTCGGACTACTGGGAGAATATTAGGAAATTGCAGTTCATGTATAAAGGAGACCGCATATCCGCATATACGAAGACCGCATATACGACACTAGTACGGCGCGTTCTTGAGTACTACTCGAATGTTTATTTATTTATTTTTTAAATATATATAACTATGAGTATAAATATGTGTGTGTGTGTGGGGGGGGGGGGGGGGGGGAGAGAGAGAAGGGGAAGGAGATTCATTCATTACCTTGATGACCATTAAAATTGCTACACCAAGAAGAAATGCAAATGATAAACGGGTATTCATTGGACAAATATATTATACTACAACTGACATGTGATTACATTTTCACGCAATTTGGGTGCATAGATCCTGAGAAATTAGTACCCAGAACAACCACCTCGGGCCGTAATAACAGCATTGATACGCTTGGACATTGAGTCAATCAGAGCTTGGATGGCGTGTACAGGTACAACTGCCATGCAGCTTCAACACGATACCACAGTTCATCAAGTGTAGTGACTGGCGTATTGTGACGAGCCAGTTGCTCGGCCACCATTGACCAGACTTTTCAGTTGGTGAGAGATCTGGAGAATGTGCTGGCTAGCGCAGCAGTCGAACATTTTCTATATCCAGAAAGGCCCGTACAGGACCTGCAACATGCGGTCGTGCATTATCCTGCTGAAATGTAGGGTTTCGCAGGGATCGAATGAATGGTAGAGCCACGGGTCGTAACACATCTGAAATGTAACGTCCACTATTCAAAGCTCCGTCAATGCGAACAAGAGGTGACCTAGACGTGTAACCAGTGGCACCCCATACCATCAAGCCGGTTGATACGCCAGTATGGCGAAGACGAATACACGCTCCAATGTGAGTTCAAAAAAATGTTTCAAATGGCTCTGAGCACTATGGGACTCAACATCTGTGGTCATCAGTCCCCTAGAACTTAGAACTACTTAAACCTAACTAACCTAAGGACATCACATACATCCATGCCCGAGGCAGGATTCGAACCTGCGACCGTAGCAGACGCGCGGTTCCGGACTGAGCGCCTAGAACCGCTAGACCACCGCGGCCGGCAATGTGAGTTCACCGCGATGTCGGCAAACACGGATGCGACCAGCATGATGCTGTAAACAGAACCTGGATTCATCCGAAAAAATGACGTTTTGCCATTCGTGCACCCAGATTCGTCGTTGAGTACACCATCGCAGGCGCTCCTGTCTGTGATGCAGCGTCAAGGGTAACCGGAGCCATGGTCTCCGAGCTGATAGTCCATGCTGCTGCAAACGTCGTTGAACTGTTCTTGCAGATGGTTGTCTTGCAAACGTCCCCATCTGTTGATTCAGGGATCGAGACGTGGCTGCACGATCCGTTACAGCCATGCGAATAAGATGCCTGTCATCTCGACTGCTAGTGATACGAGGCCGTTGGGATCCAGCACGGCGTTCCGTATTACCCTCCTGAACCCACCGATTCCATATTCTGCTAACAGTCATTGGATCTCGACCAACGTGAGCAGCAATGTCGCGATATGATAAACCGCAATCGCGATAGGCTACAATCCGACCTTTATCAAAGTCGGAAACGTGATGGTACGCATTTCTCCTCCTTACACGAGGCATCACAACAACGTTTCACCAGGCAACGCCTGTCAACCACTGTTTGTGTATGAGAAATCAGTTGGAAACTTTCCTCATGTCAGCACGTTGTAGATGTCGCCACTGGCGCGAACCTTCTGTGAATGCTCTGAAATGCTAATCATTTGCATATCACAGCATCTTCTTCCTGTCGGTTAAATTTCACGTCTGTAGCACGTAATCTTCGTGGTGTAGCAATTTTAATGGCCAGTGGTGTACTTATCCTGGTTACATTTCGGTTTGTTCGCATTTGCAAACAGACAAACCAGATAAATATCCGCTCACCTTTGGAAACAACAGACAAACCCGATAAATGCCAAGGAGCAGGTATATACCAGTTAGAGTGCCAAGAATGTAGATTAGTATATCTGAGGATGACAAGTAGAAACTTCAAAACTAGATATAAAGAACATATAAGGAGTTGGGAATATGAAAACGGCCATTCTACCTCCGCGAACACCTGATAAAAAAATGGACATGAACCATCCAACATGGAATGGAACATGACATTTATGAGAGTGAATAATCTCAACAAAAAGTTCCTGATATTGCAAGAAAATTTACACATACAAAGAGCCATAGCAATGGAAAAGAAGGTACTCTGCGACCAAATCCATATAAGCAATAACTCTCTGATCATGGTAGTTATGAAAACAGTAACAAACCCAAATGTAACAGGGATAAATAGTTAATGAATCCCCTTCCCCCTTCTCTCCCCCCTCCCCGCCACACACACACACACACACACACACACACACACACATATATATATATATATATATATATATATATATATATATATATATATATATATATATATATAAATTAAATAAAAAACACTAAAATAAAATATAAACATTTACACACAGCAAAATACACGCACACACAAGCAAACAAATATCCATAAAAAAATCACCCTCTCAGGAAAGAATTACACAATTATACACAGGGAATACAGGCATACACACAGCAAATGAAAAAATATCAAACCGCAACACAAACAAAAGAAAGATAAATACACAACAACAGCTGGCAACACTACACACCGAAAACACACATTTTTTGATCACTAAATGGAAAGTGCAAGTGATATATGCGATGTGACAAATGTGGGGGAAAGAACGCCAGAAATCGGCCAGCTGGAGTATGGAAACTAACGAATACATCTCCAGGGCCACATATGAGTAAACAGCGCTGGAAATCGTACGTAATACCGAACGATAAGTTCACATTACGAACTTTGTGTTACAAAAGTTGATTTTAACATAAAAAAGGGAAAAACTCGACAAAATGTAGTATAGCAGCATATTATATCTACCACATAATACGTTTATTTTATGTTAAAAATGAAACATGCATTACAGGCCACTGATGATGCTTCCCAAATAAATGAAGCGAAACGCGTATGGCAACAAACAAGCTGCCTTCAATTGGTTGCGGAGACGGTACATACCTCCAAAAACATTCATTTAAGTTTATTTCTCTACAAGTCCGCCTCCTAAGCTGGGTGGTAACGTGTTAGCCTCCCATGCCAGCGGTCCCGGGTTCGATTCCCGGCCGGGTTGAGGATTTTCTCCGCTTGTGGACTGGGTGTTGTGCTGTTCTCATCACCATTTCATCCTCATCACCGGCGCGCAAGTCGCCCACTGTGACGTCGAATGAAACAATACTTTCACTTGGCGGACGAACTTCCCCGTGGGGCCTCGTGGCCAACGATGCCATACATTCATGTCATTTTCGTTTACTTATCAATTCAGCCAATGCTACTGACAATACTACTATTCACTACGTCATTTATGTATAGTACCAAAACTACCGATCGCAGCTTTGCTAGCTGCAACTCTAGCTACGGCACATTCTTCTACTGAACAAGTGCTCACAGCTCTTAAGATATGCATTTTAGAGCCCATGTTCGCTAGACTGTTTTTTCTTGTTTTGGTCTATACTATTTCCTCCCAAAATATGGAAAGCACGCAGTGTGCAATAGAAGAGATTTGTTTCACAGTATCAAAAATGAAGTGTTCATAGCTTTTAGGGTATGTACGAGGTGTGTTTTTTAAGTAAGTACCGCTTTGAAATTAAAAAAAAAAAATACGTGCTAAGATATCTCAATAATTTTATTTTTACATGTAAGCCTGTACCTTAATCTACTTTTCTACATAAATTCCGTCAATACTGAGGCACTTGTCATAACGTTGTACCAGTTTTTGAATACTCTCCTCATAGAAGTCTGCCGCCTGTTTAACCACTGCATCAGCACTGTTTTGACTTCGTCATCGTCTTGAAGACGCTGACCGCCCAGGTGTTTCTTCAAGTGCAGGAACAGATGGTAGTCACTGGGCGCAAGATTGGGGCTGTACGGAGGATGATCTAGAGTTCCCATCGAAAAAATGTGATGGGATCTTCGGTCTGATTCGCCACATGCGGAAGGGCATTGTCTTGCAGCGAAACGATGCCCTTGCTCAACTTCCATGGACTGTTGCTTTGATTCTGGTGTGACGTATGCCACCCATGTTTCATCACCCGTAGCAGTTTGGCTTAAGAAATCATGACCGTCGTTGTGGTACCGCTCAAGGAAAGTGAATTTACTGTCTAAACGTTTGGTTTTGTCCACGTCCGTCAACATTTTCGGTACCCAACGTGCGCACAATTTTCGGTAATTCACATTGCCATACAAAACACTACGAGAAACATTAGGAAAGTCATACCGCAAGGAGGAAATCGTAAAGCGTCTGTTTTTTCTCACCTTATTATCCACTTCCTGCACCAAACTATCATTAACGACCGAAGGACGCCCACTCCGTTGTTCATCATGCAAATTTGTGCGGCCATCTTTAAATGCTCTCAACCCACTTTCTTTCCATTCCATCACTCATCATGTTTTCTCCGTAAACTGCACAGATCTCACGATGAATATCGGTCGCTTTTAGGCCTTTAGCATTAAGAAATCTTATAACAGCCCGTACTTCACAGTCGGCGGGACTCACGATTATCGGAGGCATCTTAAACACTCAGTACACAACGTAAACAAATAAGAATCAGACTGTAATGGCGTCAGTGCGTAGATTAACGTACAGGCTTTCATGTAAAAATAAAATTATTAAGATATCTTACAAGGGAACCTCCCCATCGCACCCCCTCAGATTTAGTTATAAGTTGGCACAGTGGATAGGCCTTGAAAAACTGAACACACATCAATCGAGAAAACAGGAAGAAGTTGTGTGGAACTATGAAAAATGGTTCAAATGGCTCTGAGCACTATGGGACTCAACTGCTGAGGTCATTAGTCCCCTAGAACTTAGAACTAGTTAAACCTAACTAACCTAAGGACATCACAAACATTCATGGCCGAGGCAGGATTCGAACCTGCGACCGTAGCGGTCTTGCGGTTCCAGGCTGCAGCGCCTTTAACCCCACGGCCACTTCGGCCGGCAGGAACTATGAAAAAAATAAGCAAAATATACAAACTGAGTAGTCCATGCGCACGATAGGCAACATCAAGGATAATCTGAGCTCAGATGTGCCGTGGTCCCGTGGTTAGCGTGAGCAATTGCGGAGCGAGAGGTCTTTGGTTCAAGTCTTCCCTCGTGTGAAAAGTTCAGTTTTTTATATTCAGACAATTATCAAAGTTCAGGCACTCACACATAGTCAACTTCGCTCTCCAAAATTCCAGGACATGTTCAGATTTGCTTGGACTTATGCAGGATTTGACGGTCTACACACGGAAAAATTTTAAAACGTTAAAAACATACGTTTTGACAGAGCACAGGGAAAACTGTGCGACTGTGAAACTGTTGCATTCATTTGTTGCAGTTTATGTGACAAACTCTTATGTTTTCATCACTTTTTTGGGAGTGATTATCATAGCCACAAGAAAACCTAAATAGGGCAAGGTAGAAGAATCTTTTTACCCATTCGCCAAGCGTACAAGTTAGGTCGGTCGACAACATATTCCTGTCATGTGACGCACATGCCATTACCAGTGTCCTATGAATATATCAGACGTGTTTTCCTGTGGAGGAATCGGTTGACCTATGACTTTGCGATCAAATGTTTTCGGTTCCCATTGGAGAGGCACGTCCTTTCGTCTACTCAGACACTAAACTTATTACAGTGAGCAGAGACGTCAATGAACGAACGGACAGATCATAACTTAGCGAAAAATAAAGAAAGTAAATTTTCACTCGAGGGATGACTTGAACCAAGGACCTCTCCTTCCGCAGCTGCTCACGGTAACCACGGGACCACGGCACTCCTGAGCTCAGGTTATCCTTGATGTTGCATATCTTGCCCATGGACTACTCAGTTTGTATATTTTGCTTATTTTTTTCATAGTTCCACACAACTTCTCCCTGTTTCTCGATTGATGTGTGTTCAGTTTTTCAAGGCCTATCCACTGTGCCAACTTGTAACTAAACCTGAGGGGGGTGCGATGGGGAGGTTCCCTTGTTAGCACGGCTTTTTTTAATTTCAAAACGGTACTTACTTAAAAAACACGCCTCTACCTGAGAGCGAATGTTTACTGGACTTTTTTGCTTCGAATGGTCGTTTCTATCATAAGCCTGAACATTAACCATTCCTCCTGGGACACCCTGTAATGCTTTCACCAAACATTTTTTGGTGACGGTGTTATAACCCCCACGACACCCTCCCTCCTCCTGTGGATCCGTGCATGCTCAGCAAGTAGAAACAGTGTCGGTGAGACTCACAGGCGCCGTGTCCAGCGGCGATCAGGACGCAGCGAGATCGCAGGTGTCGCGCGACTTCCACGACGAGGGGTGCCCACGGCGGCAGGCGAGCGCCGGCCCCGGTCGTCTCCGCAGCCAGCACCAGAGCCACCAGCAGCAGGCGGACTCGCATCGCGCACTGCCGCCGCACCACGCGACACGTCCGGACCGCCCTGCGCAATCGACCCACGGCACCGCGTAGCCTCTCCTAGCGAACCACTGCCCTCCCTGTACACTGAAAAACACTGCCGCAGGGAGCGCGGATTATTAGTGATCGTCCATCACGTGCTCCTGCTCGTGGACTGATAACTCTGCAGCGCTAATCTTTTTATGGTTCCGTATATCAGTTGGTAAACACGGAACCCTTCTAGGATAACTTTGTTGCCCGTCCGTCCGTCTGTCCTTATGTCTGCATGACTGTTAAGACCTCTTTTTCTCAGAAACGGGTAGACGTATTAAGTTGCAATTTAGGTCACATACTAAGGTCTATGTTCGCTTGGCGGTGTAAAAAATTTAAACTTCTTCGTCAGTGCAATCAAAAGGTACGGCAGTTTAGGTCTCATATCCTCGCACGAACGAAAAAATGGCTGACATCGAAATAAGTGTCCAAGGAATAGAAAAGCAACTAAAATCACTCAACAGAGGAAAATCCACTGGACCTGACGGGGTACCAATTCGATTCTACACAGAGTACGCGAAAGAACTTGCCCCCCTTCTAACAGCCGTGTACCGCAAGTCTCTAGAGGAACGGAAGGTTCCAAATGATTGGAAAAGAGCACAAGTAGTTCAGGTTTTCAAGAAGGGTCGTCGAGCAGATGCGCAAAACTATAGGCCTATATCTCTGACATCGATCTGTTGTAGAATTTTAATCAACATGGATTCCGGAAACAGCGATCGTGTAAGACCCAACTCTCCTTATTTGTTCATAAGACCCAGAAAATATTAGATACAGGCTCCCAGGTAGATGCCATTTTCCTTGACTCCCAGGGCCGGCCGGTGTGGCCGTGCGGTTAAAGGCGCTTCAGTCTGGAACCGCATGACCGCTACGGTCGCAGGTTCGAATCCTGCCTCGGGCATGGATGTGTGTGATGTCCTTAGGTTAGTTAGGTTTAATTAGTTCTAAGTTCTAGGCGACTGATGACCTCAGAAGTTAAGTCGCATAGTGCTCAGAGCCATTTGAACCATTTTGAACCTTGACTTCCGGAAGGCGTTCGATACAGTTCCGCGCTGTCACCTGATAAAGTAAGAGCCTACGAAATATCAGACCAGCTGTGTGGCTGGATTGAAGAGTTTTTAGCGAACAGAACATAGCATGTTGTTCTCAATAGAGAGACGTCTACAGACGTTAAAGTAACCTCTGGCGTGCCATAGGGGAGTGTTGTGGGACCATTGCTTTTCACAATATATATATATAAATGACCTAATAGATAGAGTCGGAAGTTCCATGAGGCTTTTCGCGGATGATGTAGTATACAGAGAAGTTGCAGCATTAGAAAATTGCAGCGAAATGCAGGAAGATCGGCAGTGGATAGGCACTTGGTGCAGGGAGTGGCAACTGACCCCTAATATAGACAAATGTAATGTATTGCGAATACATAGAAAGAAGGATCCATTATTCTATGATTATATGATAGCGGAACAAACATTAGTAGCAGTTACTTCTGTAACTCGCAGTCGAGCAACCGACCCGAGCGGAACGCTGCTCTCTGCACCTGGCGTAGCTGCCCGCGGATAGCTCCTTGGAGTGGTCCCCAATAAGCTACAACTGGCGTAGCTGCCAGTGACGCTCTTCTGAGCGGCACGAACCCGCGCAAGCTGCTTAACGCTTTCGGGCGCTAAGTGGCAAGAGCTTCGGCTCCACTTCCTGCAACTTCGGTTGCAAACCTCCCCAGCGGGACTCTCCCGTTCTTTGGTAGGGTAATCTCAGTGTCAGGGGCCCGTTCACGTCGGATAACCCCGCGCACTGTAGGCCGCTCTCTTCAACCCGCGCTCTCTTGCGCCGCGCATTGCACTCCGCGCAGATAGGTCGTAGGGACCCCCCTCTTCTGTAGGAACAGGATACACAGCGCTTTCGCTAAAAAGCATTATTGTCGCTCCTTAAAAAGAGCAAAATTGTCGTGTTCCATCCTTCCCTATCCAAATAAATAATTACTCCTGAAACAGCGAAGATGTCCGATCTTTCCTGTGCTTCCCCACCACTCACCCGCAGCAAAGCTGCAGCACAAGAGGCGGTGATGCCGGCTACTCCCGCCATCATTTCCGTCCCACTGTCCACCTTCCAGGAGCAGGTTGCCCTGAAGGACCAGCAGATCGCGGAACAGCTGGAGCTGATCGCAGAGCTGATGGGCAGCGAAAACACACGAACAGAAACACCCACACCACACACACAGGCACCTGCTGAACAACAGAAGGACATGCCCCCTATTTCACCTCTGGCGGCCCAGGCACCGACGGAACCGGATCCAGAGCCGACAGAGGATACAACAAACACCGATGAAGACGGGCCGTGGCAGCAGGTCGGCCCAAGGCGCAAACAGCAACCAACTACGCAAACAAGTGAGCCCACAAACTCACGAGACAACGGCCAAGCGCTGCTGCCAACACCATCCACGCCGCGAACAAACAATAACAACACAGGGACCAACACAAACAACCCTGCGACTGCAGCAACCACAAACATACACGCAGCTACGCAGAACACTAACAACACCGCGACTGGCTTCCCACCGGTCATCATTCACAACTATGGAGACCTAAGTCTCCTAAACAAAGAATTTAACAATAAGCACAGCCCCACAACATACTACTCCAAGCTCACCGGGGAACACGCCGCACTGTACGTGGCGAACAAGGCAGACTACACGAATCTACTGGACTTTCTCAAAGAAAGGAAGGTAGAACACTTCACGTACAGGACAGTCTTGGAAAAAACACAACAGTACGTGATTAAGGGGATAGACTCACGAACCCCGACCGACACGGTACACAACGAACTCTCTGCTCTCGGGTGGGAGTGCATTCGGGTAAACCGGATGTCAGAGTTCGGCACAGCGAGACCGTCACATAACTACATGGCGGAGCTGGCCGACACGGCCAAATCCCGCGACCTGCTGAAGCTAAAATTATTTCTTCACATGGTCGTTAATGTAGAGGTGTACAACACGCCGCGCACCCCCCAACAATGCCACAACTGCCAGCGTTATGCGCACGCGGGTATCAGATGCGGTCTCGCACCCCGCTGCCGCATTTGCGCTGGCGGTCACACAACCCAACGCTGCAAACTCCCCAATACAGCACCTCGCAAGTGCGCCAACTGTGGTGCTGCCCATCCGGCTAACTACAGAGGGTGCATTGCTTACAAAGCAGCTCTGAGGCGCAAAATCGCGAAACATGCGAAACCTACCGCCATCACAGTTCCAAAACCGCCCCCGCGCCCAGTAAGAAGTGGAATATCCTTCGCTGGAGTGGTCGCTGGCAGCCCCAGCAGCGCGGGACGGTCAGAGGAGCCCCAGAGCTCAGAACACGCTCAGCAAACACCCCCAGCAACAGACACACAACAGACAAGCACAACAAATGACACCACTCCCGCACCGGGCACACCACACGAAACAAGCAACAACACCACTCTACCCCCTGAGATCGCGAACTGCAGCCCACCACACGCTACAGAAAACGCACCCACACAGGGACAACCACAGCGCCAGAGGAGGAGGAGAAGGAGAAACAGCCGCAGCACGAGGAACACGACCGCACCACAACAAATACACAGTCAACAGAACACCAACACCCACGAACACATCCCGGACACTAACTCAACAACCCACATAACACACCCACTCACCTCAGAAAATACACAGGCGCCCACAACTGCCACACGAACAACCGACTCGCAGGCCAGCCCTCACCAAACGCCAACACTGGAACAAGCGGCCGCTAACACGACCAACAACTCCCAGGCCGACATGACCAATATCACAACAACATTCCAGAGAATAATGGAAACATTATTCCCCGGACGCACGACCACCGAAATAGTCACGAAGATTATGGGGTGTGTCTCACAACTCTTCATGCAGTTCATGTCGGGTACGCTCAACTGGACTAGCTTCCAAGCCACTATCACACCGCTCTTTACACTACTACATGGATAATACACCACACCAGCCCCGAAACGCAGACTTAAACACAATCACACAGATCCTGTTTTGGAATGCCAACGGGATCGCAAACAAAAAAGCCGAGATGGCCGCGTTCATGGAGCGAAAGGGTATCCGAATCGCTCTTGTGAACGAAACACTGCTTACGCCTCGCAAACAACTAAACCTCCCAGGTTATTGCGTCTATCGTACCGACCGAGCGGATGGCAGGAGGGGAGGCGGCACGGCAATCATTATACACAGAGACATAGACCACACGAACATCGAGCTCCCAGCACTTGAAAGACTAGAGGCTACGGCAGTTAGGGTCAAGTTCAACGGAGCCAACACCACACTGGTATCGCTATACAATCCTCCTAAAAACATAGTAACACGCGATATCAGCACAGTACTCAACATGGCACCGCGGGTAATAGCCGCTGGAGACCTCAACGCAAAACACCCCGATTGGAACTCACGAATACGAACCTCCAACGGCAAGAAACTGTACGAACACGCACTAGGCCGAAACTACATTATACTTGGGCCGGACGTTCCCACGTTCGTGCCTACACAGGCCCGACATAGGCCAGACGTGTTAGACATAGCCCTCATAAAGGGCATCACATGCACACTCAACCTAACGGTTGAAAACGATCTGGACTCAGACCACATGCCTGTAATACTGCACATGGAAGAGACACTGCAGGACATCGAACCACGCAGGATGCTTAACTACAAGCGTGCGAACTGGACACTGTTCAAGGAAACGCTTGATAGTCGCATTCCTGACACCCACGAAATTAACAACACACAGCAAATCGATGAGGCTGTGGAGGCTCTCACAACTGCCGTCCAAAACGCAATGACTGACGCCATTCCATTTACAACACCAAGACAACACTCGACGGCCCTGCCCCAGGAAATCCTGGGCCTTATCTCAATGAGGAACCGCCTCAGGAGATACTGGCAGCGTACCAGGCGCCCGTTCTATAAACTGCACGTCAACAGACTCCAGGGCATAATACGGAATAAAATCCAAACATTCAGAAACGAACAATGGGGACAGAGACTCGCTCGGCTGGATACCACACGTCCTGGCGTGTGGCAGCTGGCCAGACACTTCACCAGGGAGAAACATTACATTCCCACGTTACAAGGACCAGACGGCCCAGCCTACTCCGCGATGGAGAAGGCAGAGCTTATGGCCACAACACTTGCAGCGTCCTTCATGCCGAATCTGGTTCCTTCAGACCCAGCATTCACACTTGAAACGGACCAGGAGGTTACACGACTTGTAGCCCAGCCCTCGCGCGACGTAATCAGACGTGCTAGCACAAATGAAGTCACATGGGCTATCAAGCACACCAACGCTAGAAAAGCCCCTGGGCCTGATGGCATTCAAAACCGTGTCCTCCAGGAGTTCACGGTTAAAGCCGTAGAATACCTCACACACCTAACGAATGCCATCCTGACACACCAACACTTCCCTGACTTTTGGAAGGCGGCCAAGGTCCTGATGTTCAGGAAGCCAGGGAAAGACCACTCCCTCCCACAAAATTACCGACCCATCAGTCTGCTGTGCTCGCTCAGCAAGATTGTTGAGAAGGTAATACTAAAACGTATCACTAGGCATTGCATCGCCAACGACACCCTAAGACCGGAGCAATTCGGCTTTAGGAATCACCACTCGACAACACAACAACTCCTCCGCGTAGTCGAACATATAACACACGGCTACAACATGAACAAAGCCACAGGGGCCGTGTTCCTAGACATCGAAAAGGCTTTCGATCGTCTCTGGCACAACGGACTCATACGCAAACTAAGCGAAGCTGGTTTCCCAGACGGACTCGTACGTCTCATACACTCATATCTCACGAACAGATGTTTCAACACTAACGTGCAGGATAAACAATCAACACAACACGGTATCCAAGCTGGAGTACCCCAAGGAAGCATTCTGGGGCCCATCTTGTTTAACCTGTACATTAATGACTACCCAGCGACACGAAACACGACGTTAGCCGTCTACGCGGATGACACAGCCATCCTCGCGCAAGACTGGAAACCGTCGAACATCAACTCACGAATACAGACAGCACTCAGAACAGCTGAACCTTGGCTGGAGCGATGGCGTATTAAAGTAAACATCGACAAGTGCGAAGCAGTTCTGTTCACACGCAGACCGAAACTACTGCGCAAACACCAACACTGTAGACCGATAACACTACATACACGCCCAATACGTTTCCGAGAGAAAGTCAGATACCTTGGTGTCTGGCTGGACCGGAAACTTACATGGGGGGACCACATCGAATACGTTGCCAACCGAGCGCACGCGAGGCTCAAACAGCTCTACCCAATGCTCAACAGGGAAAGCACACTGAATAGGAGGGTGTCGAGGTCCTTATACACGACACTGATTAGACCTCTGATGACGTACGCAGCTCCCGTCTGGGGATATGCAGCTCCCACACGACTGCGCCGCCTGCAGATCATACAGAACAAAGTGCTACGAATCATTAGCAATGCTCCACGCTACACACGCACCGTGGATCTTCACCATGAATACCGCCTTGATACCCTCAAGGAAGTATTCAAGAAACACGCCACACGACTATACAGGAACTCGAGACACTCGAACAATCCTTTCATCCTCACTCTGGGAAACTACGATCACAACCACAGGTGGAAACACAAGCGACCAAAGACACTGCTAGCTAGGGCATAACCACCTATGGTAAACTAACATACGCAAACAGCGACAAACGTCGGTAAACCCCTGCATATCAGCAATACTGACTGGCAACTACCAGCTGCTATTAGAGCCGACCAACAGGCCACAGCAGGGACACCGACGAGCTCGCCCACAGACGCACGAACAATCTCCCAACACTCCCTCACACTGTGCCTCCGGTATATGACCTATCGGACACAAGACCGATAACAAACATAACTGTTGCAGGTTGCAGGACGCTGAACGAGGACTCTGTACCAGCACCCAGCGCCAGCCGCCGAGCAGCACAAACGCACAACGTCAAGGTATCGACATGCATGATACCCACTACTAACAAAGCCTATCCTTGCACAACCTATCGCAGGCAGCAAGACAACCGCTACTGCTCTTGCCGCCCGACCTAACTTTCGCAGAGGTTTTTTCCCTTGGCTCTTGCCTTGGCACTTTTTTTTCCTCTGCCCTTCAAACCGCTACCCTTCGTCAGATTTCGACCAATCTATCTCCAGATGAGCGCGTATTAATGGTTAATCCTAACCAGACGTACGCAAACATCGCAGTACCCACATCCTGCGACACCTCACTTTAGTGAATACTAACCCTTATGCAGAGATGGCAGTAGACCTTTTGTGTTGGCCATCATGCCGGTGTGGGCGTGGAGGGGCTCCACCTCTTATAAAAAAAAAAAATCTGTAAAATGTCTGGAGTATGCGTACGGAACAAAATGGTTCAAACGGCTCTGAGCACTATGGGACTCAACATCTGTGGTCATCAGCCCCCTAGAACTTAGAACTACTTAAACCTAACTAACCTAAGGATATCACACACATCCATGCACGAGGCAGGATTCGAACCTGCGACCTTAGCGGTCACGCGGTTCCAGACTGACGCGCCTAGAACCGCACGGCCACACCGGCCGGCCCGTACGGAACAATTTGAAGTGGAATGAGCATATAAAATTAATTGTTGGTAAGGCGGGTGCCAGGTTGAGATTCATTGGAAGAGTCCTTAGAAAATGTAGTCCATCAACAAAGGAGGTGGCTTACAAAACACTCGTTCGACCTATACCTGAGTATTGCTCATCAATGTGGGATCCGTACCAGGTTGGGTTGACGGAGGAGATAGAGAAGATCCAGAGAAGAGCGGAGCGTTTCGTCACAGGGTTATTTGGTGAGCGTGATAGCGTTAGGGAGATGTTTAGCAAACTCAAGTGGCTAACTCTGCACGAGAGGCGCTCTGCATCGCGGTGTAGCTTGCTGTCCAGGTTTCGATAGGATGCGTTTCTGGATGAGGTATCGAATATATTGCTTCCCCCCACTTATACATCCAGAGGAGATCACGAATGCAAAATTAGAGAGATCCGAGCTCGCACGGAGACTTTCCGGCAGTCGTTCTTCCCGCGAACCATACGCGACTGGAATAGGAAAGGGAAGTAATGACAGTGGTACGTGAAGTGCCCTCCGCCACACACCGTTGGGTGACTTGCGGAGTATAAATGTAGATGTAGATATTTTAACACTCGTAAACTCTCTCATCAAAACCTATAGGGTACTTCCCGTTGACCTAGAATCATAAAACGTGGCAAAAAGCAATATTTCACAGTGAAACAAAAAAAAGAATTGTTAATTTGTATTTATATCGCACAACAAAATATTTTTTGCTATTTGTTGTTCCTCTGTCTGTCCCTACGTCTGTTAATGCCCCTTCGTCTCAGGAACGGGTAGCAAGTTATCATTTATGTCACATACTGAAGTCCACAGTCCCTTGGCGGTGTAAAAAAAATTAAGCTTCTACGTCAATGCAATCAAAAGATACGGCCATTTATGTCACATAGTTTGATATCTTGCCACTATCGATATCGATAACAGGAAAAAATCTTCCGAATTCTCGATTCCCGGGACGGATGAACTATCTACAGAGTGGTCCATTGATAGCGACCGGGCCAAATGTCTCACGAAATAAGCATCAAACGAGAAAACTACAAAGAACGAAATTCGTCTAGCTTGAAGGGGGAAACCAGATGGAGCTATGGTTGGCCCGCTAGATGGCGCTGCCATAGGTCAAACGGATATCAACTGCGTCTTTTTAAATAGGAACCCCCATTTTTATTACATATTGGTGTAGTACGTAAGGAAATATGAATCTTTTAGTTGGACCACTTTTTTCGCTTTGTGATAGATGGCGCTGTAATAGTCACAAACGTATAAGTACGTGGTACCACGTAACATTCCGCCAGTGCGGACGGTATTTGCTTCGTAATACATTACCCGTATTAAAATTGACCGTTTACCAATTGCGGAAAAGGTCGATATCGTTTTGATGTATGGCTATTGTGATCAAAATGCCCAACGGGCGTGTGCTATGTATGCTGCTCGGTATCCTGGACGACATCATCCAAGTGTTCGGACCGTTCGCCGGATAGTAACATTATTTAAGGAAACAGGAAGTGTTCAGCCACATGTGAAACGTTAACCACGACCTGCAACAAAAGATGATGCCCAAGTAGGTGTTTTAGCTGCTGTCGCGGCTAATCCGCACATCAGTAGCAGACATTTTGCGCGAGATTCGGGAATCTCAAAAACGTCGGTGTTGAGAATGCTACATCAACATCGATTGCACCCGTAACATATTTCTATGCACCAGGAACTGCATGGCGACGACTTTGAACGTCGTGTACAGTTCTGCCACTGGGCACAAGAGAAATTACGGGACTATGACAGATTTTTTGCATGCGTTCTATTTAGCGACGAAGCGTCATTCACCAACAGCGGTAACGTAAACCGGCATAATATGTACTATTGGGTAACGGAAAATCCACGATGGCTGCGACAAGTGGAACATCAGCGACCTTGGCGGGTTAATGTATTGTGCGGCATTATGGGAGGAAGGATAATTGGCCCCCATTTTATCGATGGCACTCTAAATGGTGCAATGTACGCTCATTTCCTACGAAATGTTCTACCGATGTTACTACAAGATGTTTCACTGCATGACAGAATGGCGATGTACTTCCAACATGATGGATGTCCGGCACATAGCTCGCGTGCGGTTGAAGCGGTATTGAATAGCATATTTCATGACAGGTCGATTGGTCGTCGAAGCACCATACCATGGCCCGCACGTTCACCGGACCTGACGTCCCCGGATTTCTTTCTGTGGGGAAAGTTGAAGGATACTTGCTATCGTGATCCGCCGACAGCCGGCCGGGGTGGTCGAGCGGTTCTAGGCGCCACAGTCTGGAACCGCACGACCGCTACGGTCGCAGGTTCGAATCCTGCTTCGAGCATGGATGTGTGCGATGCCCTTAGGTTAGTTAGGTTTAAGTAGCTCTAACAAGGGGAGGCCGCCAATTGTGAAATTCAGATTCGATTCATACTGCGCATAATAAAAGCTCATTGCCAGAGGTGTAATGTGGCAAAGCACCAAGATGCACTTCTCAGTCGTTGTCGAGAAAATCGATAGTTAAAAGAAACCGTTACGGTGAAATACTCTCTACGATTAACAATTTTCCACAGCGTCGTGGCGCAGCGGTAAGCGCTCGGCTTCGTAATCCGAAGGTCGCCGGATCGAATCTCGCGCCATGCAACTTTTTTTTTTTAGTAATTAGTATTTTTTGTAATTCAAATATATATATATAATTCCCGCCATTCAGTTGCAACAGTTATGCATATAATAAGTTATTGAAAGTCGTTTGTTGTGGAAAAACGGGCGACTTCCAACATCATTATGTTTTCCGCAAACAAAGTTGTATTTCAAAAATGTTATTGTCTTCATAATGTTTACCACGTATAGTTAACGGAAGACGTAGAAACGATATTCCGAAACGAATACGTATAGTGTAAGTCAAACGTTCGAATTAGAATAGAGACCCCGCGAACACAAATTTGCTGTGGCAGGTATGAAATATAAACTCCGTTACTCGCTCTTTACACTTGAAGGACAGATGTTGAATTGGCCGAAACGAGCCGCCGCATAACAGCGTAGTTGCCTGCTAACTTCGAAAGAAGGTAGATGCGGTCCCTAGCGCAACTTACAACATCGTCGAAAATCAGTGCGTACATGAGAGCTTTGGTACACCCTGTTAAACAAACGGAAAAATGGAGGCGGTAGAATTGGAGAGCGATCCGGGCCCTTCGCATGAAAGTGATGTGATCGAAGAAGATTCTATACACATTGAAGTGGCGAAACAACAATTGAAATAAAACACAATATCACAAATAATATTCAAGTGGATACAATTTATTGAAAAGTTCGGTATACACTCGCACATAATTAACAATTAGTGACCAAAAGTAGCTGGAGTATCCGCACGAACCAGAGTGATAGTTATCATAGAAACATGGAAAGCAGAAAACAGCACGACATCGAGCACAAACTGATAAACGATGCGTTTTGACAAGAACAATTGTTTTTTAAATTGTCTGTTGGGAAACACACCTGATTGACATTCTGGCCAGGAGCTTTTATTATGCGCAGTATGAATCGAATCTGAATTTCACAATTGGCGGCCTCCCCTTGTAAGTTCTAGGTGACTGATGACCTCAGAAGTTAAGTCCCATAGTGCTCAGAGCCATTTGAACCATTTGATCCGCCGACAACGCCTGACAACATGCGTCAGCGCATTGTCAATGCACGTCCGAACGTTACGGAAGGCGAACTACTCGCTGTTGAGAGGAATGTTACTCGTGTTGCCAAAAGCATTGAGGTTGACGGACATCATTTTGAGCATTTATTGCATTAATGTGGTATTTACAGGTAATCACGCTGTAACAGCATTCATTCTCAGAAATGATAAGTACACAAAGGTACATGTATCACATTGGAACAACCGAAATAAAATGTTCAAACGTACCTACGTTCTGTACTTTAATTTAAAAAACCTACCTGTTACCAACTGTTGGTCTAAAATTGTGAGCCATATGTTTGTGACTATTACAGCGCCATCCACAAAGCGGAAAGAAGTGGTCCAACTAAAACATTCATATTTCTTTACGTACTACACGAATATGTAATAAAAATGGAGGTTCCTATTTAAAACAACGCAGCTGATATGTTTGACCTATGGCAGCGCCATCTAGCGGGCCAACCATAGCGCCATCTGGTTTCCCTCTTCAAGCTAGACAAGTTTCGTTCTTTGTAGTTTTTTCGTTTGACGCTTATTTCGTGAGATATTTGGCCCGGTCACGATCAATGGACCACCCTGTATATGCACAATTAATTTTGTACGGAACCCTCTATGGGAAAGTCCTATTCGAACTTATCTGGATTTTTCATTTTTCTTTACGGATATCATTCCTGCGTATACTATTCTTTTATTTTGAAATGAATCAGTTATTTCATTACTTGGTAATTGTCTGATTTTGCCCCCTTGGGCATTATCAAGCTATCTGCTGGTGAAAATAATAAAAAAATTTATAGGCTGCTTGTCATTTGCCTTCTCCTCAACATCACATCTGATTCGGCTCAGTGGTAAGGAAACTGACATTTTTTATCTGCTCCCTATAGTGTGGTTGATAATCTAGATACTAAAACAGAGCGCACCATCCAATTATATTACGACAAACATTGACATCTTCACATGTACTCAGCAAGCTATCATGCGGTCTGCTGCAGGGGGTACCTTGAAAGGTATCATTTTTAGGGTACCCATGTGTTCTCGTGTGACTGTTGTGTCGTCGAAGTGAGTTGTCGGTATCTGTACGTAATAAACCTAGGTTGACTCTCTCTCTCTCTCTCTCTCTCTCTCTCTCTGTTGCAATCTACCGATGCCGGTGTCACTGTTTACGAACCGTCCGATACCGTTTTGTGTGAACTTGCATGATTCTCTGGTTTTATTGGGGAGCTTGGTTTTTGCATCGTATTTATCCATTATTTCTATCCCCTTATCCCATTAGATCGTTATGCAAATATTGGGTATGTTTTTTATACAAAAATATATGCACTCCAGAAAGCTAGTCATCCAGGATTTTTACATTTAACTGAAATAGGATCGGATAAAAACAATTATTAATGTTGATACAAATTATATCTTACAATAACGCATGAATCTCTATTTTCTAATGTACCAAATTAATGTCTCTGTATATAACAATGTAACTTCCTTGAAAATTATCGTTGGGTATATTGGTCTTGGGTCGTAAGTTAATGTCATGTGAGACACACAGAGAGTTGAAACGAGAGATGGTTATGTGTCAGATATGTGAAATAATGACCCCTGCACACTGCTTGTTGCAACTTTTAAAATAATGAATCTGAACTGAAAAAGGCAATGTGAATCAAATAATTTCAACGGTATCGAAGTGTCTGCATTCAAGAACCCGTTGTAATAAACAAACAACAAAAAACAACAATTATTATTCAGCCATTTCACGAAGCAAACCTAGTCCACATTATTGAAAACTGACTTCTAAATCATTTCAGCCCCTGGACCACTGAAGGCATCTAAAAGGTAAGCAAATATCAACTTTTTATGCAGGATGAAGAAAAAATGTCTCATTTGGCGGTCGGCATACGATTCCTCATCCCAGTCCAATACAATAGTGCATGTAGTAAAAGCTAGTCCAACCAACAGGTTTAATAGAAGTGCGATTTAAAAAACGAGGCTCTGTGAACGCTGTAACTGCGTACAGTGTGGCCAAGAAAAGATAACACGAACTCTGCGCCCTGTCGGAGCTGTCCCATTAGCTCAGTGAGATGCCGACACGGTAGCTCAGCGTGTTCGTCAGAGAGCTCGCTGCTCTCTGTAATATAAAATTGAGAGAAGGGATCTACAACGAACTTCAACAGATGTTATGTGACGTCCGCTACGACCGAACACAACGAACAAAATGCAAAAAAAGTGAGACGAGGCAATGCTGTGGGGAACAGATATGCAGACTCACCGATATTCGAGTCACGTTTGGGACAAACCTTTTTTTTCAATTTCGGCATCAAATTGTATGCAATTTACACCTTTAAAATACAGTATCTTGTCTATTTCTTTCTGTTACTGTTGCCTTTATTTAAACGTTAAGACATAAGATAAACTTCTTAGAGACGTAATCCACCACTTTGTATCACCCGTGACACAAATAAAGCCAATAGAAAATAGAAGTGGATATAATCATATCGTCTGTATCCAATGAGGTACATAGAATACAATAGGTAGGCTACACTAGACTGCACATTATACTACGCACAATAATTCCATTCTGTACGTTTGACGTCCAGGCTTATCGTCATAGAGCCAGTACATCCACATACGAGCGATGTTCATTTTAGAGAAGGTGTTCAAAGCGACCACCTTGCATTTGCAAATAATTCGCCCTACGCAACACACCTGCATCCATCACCGCTGAAGTGGCATGCACTCGAGTTATTAGGTCCTGTACATCCATGGGTGGGGTACTATAAACTTGTTCAAAAATGGTTCAAATGGCTCTGAGCACTATGGGACTTAACATCTGAGGTCATCAGTCCCCTAGAACTTAGAGCTACTTAAACCTAACTAACCCAAGGACAGCACACACTCCATGCCCGAGGCAGGATTCGAACCTGCGACCGCAGTGGTCGCGCGGTTCCAGACTGAAGCGCCTAGAATCACTCGGCCACATCGGCCGGCCAAACTTGTTCCTTTAAGTGTCGTCACAAATAAAAATCTAGTGGATTAAGGTCCAGAAAACGTGGAGGCCAGAACATTAGACCTCCACGACCAATCCTTTTTCCTGGATACACTTATTTAAATAGCCACGCACATTGATTCAAAAGTGTGGCGCTGCACTATCATCCTGCAACCATAACTGTCGCCGAATTCCTTGTGGAACGTTTTCTAATTCGTCAGGCGAAGAACTGCAAAGAAACGTACGATATAGGGGCGCATCCAACTTGTCCGGCAACAGGTACTTGCCCAAAAACACTCCTCTCATGATTCAAGTTCAAAGGCTTATGCCAAAGCGTGCCTGAAAGCCACGTTCGCGGGTGTCATGTTGTTTGTGTTCCGACCAATAATGGATGTTGTAGGGGTTGAAAATACCTTCACGAGTAACGTTAGACTCGTCAGTCCATATAACGTTATTTATAAAATGTTCATTATCTTCCACTTGGTACAAAAGCCATTCACAAAACTGTACGCATCGAATGTCGTCTTCTGGTGGCTGGTGTTGAGTTAATGTCTAATGATACGAATGTAGTTCATCGTGAAACTTTTCAACAACCTGTCTTTGAAATATCTGGAGCTGTCTTGCAATATCACGGGTACATGGCAGAGGTGACTGGTGAATGGTTGCAAGAATCGAGTCCTCTGTTTGTAAAATACGTCCAACTCTTGGACGACCTCTGTCCATTACCTGTGGCCGAGGACTACCGTATTCCTGAAGGCGTTGTTTCAGGCAACGTTAAAACGTTCTTATTGGGATGGAACCTTTGAGGGTACCGTGCAGCATACGTACGAACAGTAGCAGCAGCTTGGTTATCGGATGCACCCAGCACCAAAAGCTTATAGACGTATTCATCGCGTGTTCTCCATGTGGAAGCCTCCCTACATGAACTTTTCACAGGGCCAGTTATGGTTGTGCATTGCGCGGTTAGTAGGCACGTGCATGCAGTTTAATGGAGCCCACTGTCATGTGATAGGCTATTGTCATGTGACAAAATGAGGTCTCGTTTACAAACGACGAGAACGGACGTCTAAAAAATAAAGTGAGGAGCCTGACGATTATAGACTGACTTGGTACTTTCATGAACATTCAGACACCCATAGCCAAATAATCATGTACCTATGGTGCAAATTGAGAAAACAAATAATTATTAGTTGCAAAACAAGAGATTCTGAGTAACCGGAAAACTAACTATCTCACAAGCTATTGTCTATTTTTTAAATTTTATTTATTTACTTTATTTTTTTGCATAAGGAAGATCAAATGTTCAGTTGTGTGGGAATTCCTAAGGGACCAAACTGCTGAGGTCATCGGTCCCTAGACTCACACATTACTTAAACTAACTTATACTAAGAACAACACACACATATACCCATGCCCGACGGAGGAATCGAACCTCTGGCAGGAGGGACCGCGCAATCCGTAACATAGCGCCTGAAACCGCGCGGCCACTCAGCCCTGCCAAGAGGAAGAAAGGTGAGCGAAACAAGGCGTCACGTGACTGGGCACCAGAGACAGGAAGGAATTCAAACACCGTAGGGGTACTTAACCAACAGCCCGTCGATTAAAAACAAGAAAAATCATAATTAGAAACCCAGATCTTTCAGGTCATTTGGAGAACAGAGTTCTTGCCAGAGGGATGGACCTCAGCCGTGATCCATCCACTACACAAGAAACGAAGTAAGACCGACCGTAAAAACTACAGAGACATCTCCTTGTTGCTTATAACCTACAAGATATTCTCTAAAGCCCTACAACATCGAGTCACCAAACAGCTAGACTCCCAACTAGGTGAATACCAGGCTGGTTTCAGTGTAAGTAGGTCCTGCACAGAACAGATTCAAAACCTCAAGACAATCCTCTCATATCGCAGCTGATGAGAACATCCCTGGGTATACATTAGAGTCGACTTCCAAAAGGCATATGACTAAATAGATCGACAGACTCCCTTCTCCGTCCTGTGAGAACTTGGCCTGGATGGTAAGACTACCAGACCATTTCAAGCTACCCTGAAGAACACCACCTCCAAAGTCAAGTTCAGAGGTGAAAACTCCGCGAGCTTTTCCATCCAGACAGGAGTCAGGCAGGGGGATGGGCTCTCTTGCATCCCCTTCAACTGTATTCTGGAGAAAATCGTCAGAAAATGGACTTCCACATTGTCACCAGAAGCAGGACTTAAGATTAGGTACAAGAAAGATAGCCTCAATATATCCTGTCTAGCCTTTGCTGATGATCTCACCCTATTGGCCAAGAGCATGGAGGAGGCTACTCACCAACTAAAGAGCCTCTACAGTATTGCGGCAAAATCGGCTTGAGGGTCAACATACAGAAGACTAAGTTCATCACCAATATCAAGCAGGCTTCTTCTAAAATCTCACTAGGAAACAATACCATCTGTAAAGTACCTGCAGTCAAATACTTGGGAGAATGGATCTCAACAAACGAGAGCGAAACCTTGACCATAGACGCCAGGTGCACCAAGTTAGAGAGGACCGATCATTCCTGCAAGAACATATATACCTCCAAGTACCTATCCACCAACATAAAGCTGAAGCACTACAACTCGGTAGTAAAACCCTCTGCACTCTATGCCTCTGAGCGCCTCTTGGTGAATCGAAAGGGCCCACTCAGGAAACTAGAACTTAAAGAGAGGAAGATCCTAAGGAGAATACTAGGACCCATAAGAGAGGAAGACTGTACCTATAGTATCAGGTACTATGACGATCTCTACGAACATTAGGAAGACATAGTCACATGTTTGAGGAAAAGGTCACTGACCTTCTATGGGTACATGACCCACCTGAATCACTCCAGACTCACCGACAGGATCCTCACAATGACAAGTAGGGGAAAGGCGTCCAATGCCAAGTGGATCACCTCTGTTAAATCAGACTTACAGGAACTGCAGATCCCATTAAAGACAACCCAGAACCGAACTCAATACCGACAGGCCATCCTGCGGAGAGTCTTCCCACTGTCTCTCACACACAAGAAGTGTACAGGCACCACCATACCTAAGTAGACAGATGAGAGGGAGCAGGCTCACAGCCAGAATATGAAGGCATACTGGGACAAGAAAAAGCGGAAGACTATCTGAGAGTTACAACGAGCCTCGTGGTCCCTAGTAGTCCGAAACGAATTAAAAAGAAAAACAGCGCCCAATATCTTGAAAACTGCAGCCACTTCCAATTCGCGGTCTCCAGATATTGGTGAAAAACACGGCGATCAGGGTCGTTCCCTCCTTCAACAATGTAGCGAACATAGTGACCTAGAAGTCACACAATCGTATTCATTTTTCTGAGGAAAAAAGGATAGGTCCGGACGAATAAGAAATTCATTCGAAAAAGCGGATAGAGCACTTTGGAAAGAAAAGAAGCCAATTGTCTACGAATGCAGAGCCAATGATCCCGTTCACGAGAGACCAGCATGTGAAGTAATGTATCAATGTGCTGACATTCGTCACACTGATCAATCGGGGGAGGGCCTATGCGAAAAAGACTGTCGCCAGTCGGTATCAAACACTCAGTGAGCTACAACGGCCTGGATGGTAGTGCGGGGTGATACATTACGATGCGCTGCACACTTTGACGGATGTTGCCAACTCCTTTTTGTTATACACGTGTTTTCCAAATGCACCCTATCTGATTTTGCTAAGTAAACTTTTGTCTTGACTCTGGATGAGGAATCGCACGCCAACCTACAAATGCGTAGTTGTTTCTTCATTTTTGGAGATTATTGTCAGCGACACTATTGGGGAGATAGTTATGTGGGGAAAGGAGGTTTTCTCCAGCCTAGAGATTAGGGGACAGTTTTTCTCGAATTCTCCTAAACAGGTTCTGATGAAGGCCTACAGGGCTACGGATACAGGGATTAGTGACAATAGGGATTGTGAACACAAGGTCGTCGTAGCAAAACTGAATACCATGACTTCCAAATCTACCAAAACTAAAAGCAAAATATACCTATTTACAAATCAGATAGAAATTCGCGTGACACCTTCCTATGAGACAATCTCCACTCCCTCCAGTCTGACTACGTAAGCGTAAACCAGATGTGGCTTAGATTCAAAGAAGTAGTATCGACGACAGTTGAAAGATGTAAACCAAGCAAATTAATAAGAAATGGTATTGATAACCCCATGGTACACAAAACAGATCAGAACACTGTTGCAGAAGCAACGAAAAATCCATGTCACATTTAAAAGCACTCAAAATCCCCATTATTGGCGAATTTTTTAAAGACCCTTGAAATTCAGTGCGATCTTCAGAGCAAAATGCTTTTAATAGTTTCCACAGTGAAACTCTGTCTCGAAATCTGACAGAAATACCAAAGAGATTCCGGGGGTACGTTAAGTACGCCAGCAGCAAGACGCAATCACAACCTTCATTGCACAATAATAATGGAAACTGAGGGCCGAACCGCACAATAACTCTGGGTTCTGTGGGGGCGGTGGTGGGGTGGGTGGACTGCTGTGGCCTGTTGTGGGGTTGTGAACTACTGAGGGCTACGGCGGGACGAAGCCTCTCCATCGTTTCTAGGTATCCGGTTTAATACACATACCTGAAACTTCGTAAGCAGGCAATCGTGAGGATGCTGACAGCTTTTTTTTCGAGGATCTGTTAGTGCAAGTTGTTAGCATTTCCCTTGCGCTGAACTGTGAGTCAAACAAACAGTGACCATTGTACTGTTCTATGCATAAATTTAACATCCTTTATTAGTCGTGTTTGGTACTCGTCTCAGACTTTTGAATGGGCGGCACGGGTGTTCTGTAAGTCATCCTTGTAGATGACTGTTTTTCCCAATGTGCTAACAATAAATCGAAGTCTGCTACCTGCCTTACCTACGAGTGAGCCTATGTGATCGTTCCATTTGATATCCCAACATTTTACCCCCAGAAAATTTGTATGAGTTGATTGATCCCAGTTATGATTCATTGGTATATTAGTCGTAGGATACAAAGTTTTCGGTTTATGTGATGTCCACATTTCCGAACATTTAAAGCAATTTGCCAACCTTTACACCACGCTGAAGCCTTACCAATATCTGTCTCAAGATTTAAACAGCTTTCTTAAATAGTGCTTCATTATAAATAATTACATTCTCTCAAAAAATGCACTGGAAGTGGCCAAGTTTTGGTCAAAAGTAATTTAATCATAACTGTGTAAAACGTATGTACGTGTACCTGTGTGTTTCTGACACGAGAATAATAATAATAATAATAATAATAATAATAATAATAATCTCCAAAAAGTCTGAACTTATAATTAATGTTTCCTACCAGACCACTAATATACATCGTGAACAAGAAAAGTCCCAACACACCTTCCTGGTGCACATGTGAAGCTACTTCTACATCTATTGATGAGTGTCCATATACAATAATACCCTGCCAGAAATTTCGTCTTTAAGAAGTACTGAAGGGTAATATTCATAGACGAGGACAGTGCGATCGATTCAAAAGACTTTTGAACGTTTGGAGAACTAACTGTACAGCATGATAACTTAAAATTTCATGAAAAATTTACAGAGTGAATACGAATCACTTACTGCAGGAAGGCAACCAGTCCGAAATTTATAAATTTCCGTTTTTTGACATGTTGGTTGAAGGAGGAAAGATGCTAATAGCAGATGACGTTGTTGAACTTATAAAACATTCCTGGTGGCCTACATTCTGTAAAAGAAACAGCCTGAGCGGTAATTCGTATGGAAAAGTCGATTCTATGAATCTGAAAAGGGTTCTTACTATTTCAAAATCCCAAGAGATGACTTTTTCAGCTGAAAATCCGCAGAGTCTTACGTGCAACTTTAATATTGTTGGCTTGAGGGTGGACACTTTTAGGCTGAGAAAAGCTGCAGAACCTTTGGAACTCCCTTCAAAGAGAAACTACATATCCTTACTGCCTATAAATAACAGCAAAATGGATGACATCAAGAAATCTTTGGTGTATCCCTCAAGAGAAGTTGCAGTTTTGGAATTCAGCCAGTTCGTGGCCGACAACAACGACGTTTCGTCATGTAAATGAAGATACCTGAATAATGCAACCATGGAAAACGTCAAATATCATTCAGATACGTAATCAACAATGTTTATTACAATAAAAGACGTTATATGTACAATTCTAGTTTAAAAGAAGTCACTTGGCCCTAAAGTTACTTTGAAAATCCAGTATACATCAGGAAGGGAACATGTCCAACACCAACAAAGATATCCCCCTCTTTCCCCTCACGTCATTCTTGACCTTTACATTTGTGTAATAAGAAAATTTACCCTCATCAAGTCATCAAGAAACCAAAAATTGATATCAGGAGATAAATTGCATTAAACCGGTTTTATTCAGCTTTTGTCCCTAATGTAAAAGTAGGAATTCTGGACGTGTTGCCTTTCTGCAGTAAGCGGTTCATATGTGTTTAAAGATCAGTCATCTAAATGTAAAAATCTGCCAAAGAAAACAAATGTTCTGTATGTGACAGTAAAAGTAATGAAATTCGTAAATATTGGGATGACTGAACAATATTTTACAACTAGGCCATTTCAGAGTCACTTCTAGCACTTTCACGCAATACCTCACTATTGTGCGACATTCTTACCTTCATAACAAAAGCATAAGTTACTCCATTCTAAAATGAATTATCTATGGCCATGTTAGCTTTTGTTCTTTCCGTGCTGCATCAGTAAAGAACCAAGATTCAGTTTTTTACACTGAAAAAGCATTGTTAATCGAATTTTAGTAATAACGTGACAACCAACTGCGTGTGATAATAAATAGCGTTTGGGGAAAGAAAATTTCCGCTCACAAGGTCATATACTGAAGTTACGTAAAGCCGGCCGGAATGACCGAGCGGTTCTAGGCGCTACAGTATGGAACCGCACGACCACTACGGTCGCAGGTTCCTGCCTCGGGCATGGATGTGTGTGATGTCCATATGTTAGTTAGGTTTAAGTATTTCTAAGTTCTAGGGGACTTATGACCTCAGAAGTTAAGTCCCATAGTGCTCAGAGCCATTTGAACCATTTGGAGTTACGTATAACGTTACACCCTTGGTCGCAGAACATTCCGGCAATGGAAATATTGTGTTGCACGGTCTACTAGATCTACACTCCTGGAAATGGAAAAAAGAACACATTGACACCGGTGTGTCAGACCCACCATACTTGCTCCGGACACTGCGAGAGGGCTGTACAAGCAATGATCACACGCACGGCACAGCGGACACACCAGGAACCGCGGTGTTGGCCGTCGAATGGCGCTAGCTGCGCAGCATTTGTGCACCGCCGCCGTCAGTGTCAGCCAGTTTGCCGTGGCATACGGAGCTCCATCGCAGTCTTTAACACTGGTAGCATACCGCGACAGCGTGGACGTGAACCGTATGTGCAGTTGACGGACTTTGAGCGAGGGCGTATAGTGGGCATGCGGGAGGCCGGGTGGACGTACCGCCGAATTGCTCAACACGTGGGGCGTGAGGTCTCCACAGTACATCGATGTTGTCGCCAGTGGTCGGCGGAAGGTGCACGTGCCCGTCGACCTGGGACCGGACCGCAGCGACGCACGGATGCACGCCAAGACCGTAGGATCCTACGCAGTGCCGTAGGGGACCGCACCGCCACTTCCCAGCAAATTAGGGACACTATTGCTCCTGGGGTATCGGCGAGGACCATTCGCAACCGTCTCCATGAAGCTGGGCTACGGTCCCGCACACCGTTAGGCCGTCTTCCGCTCACGCCCCAACATCGTGCAGCCCGCCTCCAGTGGTGTCGCGACAGGCGTGAATGGAGGGCCGAATGGAGACGTGTCGTCTTCAGCGATGAGAGTTGCTTCTGCCTTGGTGCCAATGATGATCGTATGCGTGTTTGGCGCCGTGCAGGTGAGCCCCACAATCAGGACTGCATACGACCGAGGCACACAGGGCCAACACCCGGCATCATGGTGTGGGGAGCGATCTCCTACACTGGCCGTACACCACTGGTGATCGTCGAGGGGACACTGAATAGTGCACGGTACATCCAAACCGTCATCGAACCCATCGTTCTACCATTCCTAGACCGGCAAGGGAACTTGCTGTTCCAACAGGACAATGCACGTCCGCATGTATCCCGTGCCACCCAACGTGCTCTAGAAGGTGTAAGTCAACTACCCTGGCCAGCAAGATCTCCGGATCTGTCCCCCATTGAGCATGTTTGGGACTGGATGAAGCGTCGTCTCACGCGGTCTGCACGTCCAGCACGAACGCTGGTCCAACTGAGGCGCCAGGTGGAAATGGCATGGCAAGCCGTTCCACAGGACTACATCCAGCATCTCTAAGATCGTCTCCATGGGAGAATAGCAGCCTGCATTGCTGCGAAAGGTGGATATACACTGTACTAGTGCCGACATTGTGCATGCTCTGTTGCCTGTGTCTATGTGCCTCTGGTTCTGTCAGTGTGATCATGTGATGTATCTGACCCCAGGAATGTGTCAATAAAGTTTCCCCTTCCTGGGACAATGAATTCACGGTGTTCTGATTTCAATTTCCAGGAGTGTATTAAAAATTTTTTCTGGATTCCTACGGCAGTAGTCTGTATTCGTCCAATACAGACAATTCCTCAGTATTATGACCGCCAGCAGTCTGCGGAGTTGTTACGCATACAATCATTTGAAAACAATTCTGTATATTACAGCAGTCCAGTCCCACACTCCCATAATCGACAGAAGACAGCCGAGCAGGATGCCGTGGTGAGGACCTAGTTACGCTCGTGAGCGCCAATGAAACATCACTGACAATAACACATTTATTAGCCAGTAATACAGGACTTCTAAAGCACCGCGCCACAGCCGGTCCGGCGGAGATGCGCCTCGTCAGTGGCGTAAGACCGGCTTGCGCTCGTCTTGCGGTATCAAATGGCTCTAAGCACTATGGGACTTAACTGCTGAGGTCATCAGTCCCCTAGAACTTCGAACTACTTAAACCTAATGAACCTAAGGACATCACACACATCCATGCCCGAGGCAGGATTCGAAACTGCGACCGTAGCGGTCGCGCAGTTCCAGACTGTAGCGCCTAGAACTGCTCGGCCACTCCGGCCGGCTCTTGCGGTATCGCCAGCACAGCGAAGTATCAGGTGGCGGCTGCTACGTCATGGGCGGCTGTCGACCACAGAATCCGGCGACTTGCAGCTCTCCATTTCGATCTCCAAAGTGCTCTCGTGGACGTCGGAGATTTGCAATCAGGAGTTATGTACCACGTCCACCTGGAGTACTCGCTGGCTCGCAGGGGCGGCTCTCAGCCCCCCATTTAGGAAACAGGAGCGAGCAGCCTCTGTGTCTGCCACGGGAATGGGATGAGAAGCAGCATTGCCCACCTACTCGAAGGCGGATTATGGACAGCATCCAGGTGACACAGGCGAAGCCTCCAGCAGGCCTGCGGGCTGATGGCAGCCTCCGTGCCTCGGAACTTGGCAGTGCAGTTGGCAGCAGCAGGGTCATCCCAGTCACATTCGTGGTTGCATAGACGATCGGAGACAGTTAGGCGCGTCGAGAGTTGATCCCCTTAGCCTCTTCTCTCACCGGAGAGCTGCAGCTGACACAAGGGCTGAGATTATGCACTGGACAGTCGGCAATCAGTTCACATCAGTCAGGCATTTGTTAAGATGAGTGGGGTATTTATTTTGGCGCTTCCTGTGAGCTCTGCGGCGGTGAGGGTGGCTATGACATCATGTGTCCCGGTTTTCCGTCGCTGTCAGCTCTGCTAGTGACTTCAGACCTTCGCAACTTCCCCTATCAGAGGCTCTTTTCAGCTAGCGTGGCACCTGAATACTTGAAGTTGCGTTGTACCTGGCCTTCCTTGGGAAACTCTGCTTTGTCACTAGTATGATGGTATCTCACAGCTTCCAAAATGTCATAATACTTAGCTTGCCGACATGAGAGCTCGATCGTTCCCCCATGCTGCAACTCACTCAGCATTTCCCCCTAGCTGGCAGTCTAACGGTCACTGAATTTTAGGGTCCCCTGGGGATACCATCCTGTGGCGTAACAATGTTTGCCTCACAGTATATGAGTTTTCGCGCAAACTCAAAAGCTCACCATTTCCTGATATACTCTAAATGTGAGGAATTCATAGCAAATCAAAATATTAATGCCAAACTGAAAGTTGTCGCGATATATAGTGTAGAAATGCACATCAGTCTATATCTACATCTACGTCATACTCCGCAAGCCACCTTACGGTGTGTGGCGAAGGGTACTTTCGGTACCGCTATCTGTTCCCTCCAACCCTGTTCCACTCGCGAATAGTGCGTCGGAAGAATAATCGTCGGTAAGCCTCTGTATTGGCTCTAATTTCTCGAATTTTCTAAAAAAAAATGGCTCTGAGCACTATGAAACTTAATTTCTAAGGTCATCAGTCCCCTAGAACTTAAAACTACTTAAACCTAACTAACCTAAGGACATCACACACATCCATGCCCGAGGCAGGATTCGAACCTGCGACCGTAGCGGTCGCTCGGTTCCAGACTGTAGCGCCTAGAACCGCTCGGCCACCTCGGCCGGCTCGAATTTTCTCCTCGTGGTCAATACGCGAGATGTATGTGGGGGGGGGGGGAGGGGGGGGGAATAATGTGCTGTCCAACTCCTCCTGAAAAGTGCTGTCCCGAAATTTCAATAGTAAATCTCTGTGATGCACAACGCCTCTCTTGTAAAGTCTGCCAGTGGAGTTTGTTTGGCATCTCCGTAACGCTCTCTCGCCAGCTAAACGATCCCGTGACGAAACGTGCCGCTCTTCGTTGGATCTTCTCTATCTCCTCTATCAGTCCTACCTGATAGGGATCCGAGATAGATGAACAATGCTCAAGAATCGGGCAAACAAGCGCCTTATAAGCCACTTCTTTCGTGGATGAGTTGCATTTCTTTAAATTTTTTTCCGATGAATCTGAGTCTGGTGTCTGCTTTTCCCACTATCTGTTTTAAGTGGTCATTCCACTTAAGGTCGCTCTGGATAATCACACCTACATATTTTATGGCAGACGCTGTCTCCAGCTGTTTGTCATCAACAGAGCAACAGTAGTGGATTTCTTTTCCTATGTATGCGCAGTATGTTACATTTATTTACGTTCAGGGTGTAATCTCCCCACGGAAAATTACCCTCTACCACGCAATAATTAATAATGGTCAACCAAATCATCCACATGTATTTACGTTTGAAAAGTATCTGATCAGATTTTCTAGTAATATATGCGCCGACAGCTCGTCGACGCCAAGGTATTTTTCTAGTACGTTTATTCTTTGGAACAACAGAGGTACAGAAATGTATGCTCCATGGTTATTATAGAGAGAGAGAGGAACAGCTTCGGAAGTATCGGTTGGAAGATTGTCGGATTGCTAAAGGAGATTTATTTACTCTTCTTCGCGCTAAAGCGAGCTAGGAAAGTTTGTGCCGCTAGCGGGATAGATAAAGAGAAAGAAAAACCTGTAAAAGAAAATTACATGAGACTTGGAACCAACAGAAAACGGAACATGTACGGAAATGGATTCAATATACAATTTTCCTCAGAAATAAGGTTTGTGACCATTTTATTCTAGAGTGAATGACGAATGAGTTCTCTGTCTGAACCATTGATGATTGTCTGGGCCCTGTAATTAATTGGGAAGTTTCAGCTGTGACGAAGAGAGCCTGCAATCTCTGAGTTTTTTGAAATCGTCCAAAAAGGCTTCGTCCACATCTGAAATTTTAGATCTGTCGTAAACTGAACGAATTGTTCAAACGATCGATTTTCCCAACTGAATGCAGCGCTTAATAATAATAACAAATGTAAAGATCTTTTCTAGCAAGCCAGCCGCTGAATATTAAGACGAAGGGCTCCACCAGAGATTCTACTAGGCTGATTTCACGTAAATAATATATTTAAACTGTACACAGATAAAGGACAGAGAGAGAGAGTGAGAGAATCCTCCATTAGCATAATTGTTTCTCTGTCTTTTCACGGATCAGCCTAACTAGAAAACACGAAGCCCTGACTTTATTGTACCGATTTATGTGTGAGAGGGAAAGAGCGATAAAGGCGACAGATACACTTCTGTACAGACAAAACATTACTCCAAGTTAGCGGCAAGCTGCATTCACATAGACTTTTATCATTTACAAAAGCAGAGTAGAATTCATTATAAGGGTCAACTGCCAGAGCCTGCACCATTCATCAATTCTCTGCAGGTCGTTCTGCAAATTCTTACTATCTTCCGGTTTTGCTACTTTGGTATAGACAACTGCATCATCTGCGAATAGCCTTAAAGAGCATCCGACGCTTTCTACTAGATCATTTACATATATTTTGTAAACACCAACGGTCCTATCACACTTCCCTGTGGTACTTCGGATCTTTCCTTTACATATGTCGATTTAGTTCCGTTAAGAGCGACGTGTTGAGTTCTGTCTGCAAGAAAGTCTTGAATCCAGTCGCATGTCTGCTCCGATACTCCGTAAGCTCCTATTTTTTTTCACTAAACGGCAATGCGGGAGGGTGTCAAATGTCTTACTGAAATCAAGGAACACAGCATCAACTTGAGCGCCGCGCTGTGAATCTCATATAGGGACAGAGCGAACTGAGTTTCGCAGGATATCTGTTTGCGGATTCCATATTGATTTTTATACAGGAGATGTTCATTTCCCAAAAATTCATAATTCTTGAGCATAAAACATGTTCTATAATCCTACAATAGATTGACGTCAACGATATAGATCTATAATTGCGTGGATCTGTCTTACAGCCTTTCTTAAAAATGGGAATGACCTGCACTTTTTTCCAGTCGTTAGGTACCTTTCGTTGCTCAAACAATCTACGATAAAATACTATTAGAAAGGGAGCACGTTAGCACGTTCTTTCGCATAATCTTTATAGAATCTTATAGGTATCTCATCTCGTGCTGAAGCCTTTCCGCTATGAAGCGATTATAGCTGCTTTTCAATTCCGCGATCGGTTATCTCAATATCTGCCATTTCCATGTTCGTACGACGATTGAAAGGACGGACAGTGTTATCATCTTCCGAAGTGAAACAACTTCGGAAGACCGCATTCAGTATTTAGGCCTTCTCTCTGTTACCTCTTGTTACAGAGAATTTCACTGTTGGTGTTAAAGGCTGCGTGGAACTGGTAGATCCATCACGAACTAACAAATAAGTAAAGTGGGATAATGGCGAAAAAAGACAGACCGACTCAGTAGTTCGTGCATCGATGACAATATTTTGAAGAGAATCACTATAGAGGGTGTTCGAAAATTCCCGTTACAAACTTCTCGGACTTGCAGAGGGGAGTTGGTACAAAATATTTTGAATAGGAACCCATGTCACATGTTTGATAGGTAGGTACACAACATGGTAGTTGTGGTAGGAGTTGGTTATGTCGGATCGGCTCATGTCGTTCGACGTCCATCCTACCTCTCTGTCTCGGTTCAAGCCTCATTCACGTATCTATAACTGTTAGGACAACGTAGTTGAGTACACGTTTGCAGAACACACCGACATGATCCTTCTGAATGGCGAAGAACACGGTGATGGAAAAGCTGCTCGTCGCCTTTATCAAGATCGTTCTCCACAACATCAGACTCCATCGGATACCCCTTTCACCACAATTGCGTAACGGCTTCGAGAAAGGGTACATTCAGCGTCAACAGGCGTGACTTTGGTGCTCCAAGGGGACACCACACACCCGAATTGGAAAAGACTGTACTGCATCACTCTGAAGGGAACCCGTCAACGAGCACACGAGCAATTCCTTTGGCTGTTAATGAGTAGAACTGTAAAACTAGTGATGTACTGAGAAACACGTAATCAATTACTTGCAAAAGTGGTCGCGTTACCAAAGATATTTTCAAATGGTTGTAGCACGGAAACGGTACCTTTCTGGACAGAGGTTACAATTCAAGATATTATGTACTCACTCTCCTCTACAAATCCTAGAAGTTTGTAACGGAAAATTCCGAGCACCCTGTATACACTTCGATGTTCCACGTGCTTCAGCTTTAACTCTTCAATTTCTTGCCTTCTGTTGCCCAAGAAATTAAGTTGCGCTATTTTACTTGTACTGCCTGCTGTTGAATGACAACCGCAGCAACCGAAAATACAGTTATATTTTTCTAGACAAAAAAACGGGCAAGTGCCAGTAGGACACGCACTCTGATGGTTCCGTAGAAACTTAATTACGTATATAGAGAATTCATCCGTCCCGTGAATCGAGAATCTCGACGATTTTTGCCTATTATCAATATCGATACTGGCAAGATATTGGTCTTGGCCATTTGAAAGTGTTTTAAATTTAACTTTTTATGTAATTTCGCATTCGCTATTGTAATTTTGCTTTTATTTGATTAATTCTGGAGTTATATTAACATGCTATGCTAACTGACAATTGCAACTGCACTGACTGGTCTGCTCTCGTCCCTGTTGCAGTTACTGGTAATATTTGACGGAAGTTTGAGTCTGCATCAATTACCAGTATTACTGCGCTTTGAAACATTAAAGATGCTGTTTGTGAGACTCGAACTCGGGACCTTTGCCTTTCGCGGGCAAGTGCTCTACCGAAGTTTTTTTTTTTAAATCTCATTTTGTTCGTTCTGTTTGTTTGGGGCGGACGTCCCATGACGCTTGTTCAAGTTCATCATTGATCCATTAACTCAGTTTCCTTATAACAGAAGGCAGCTAACCCACTGATCGAACAAGCTGAGCTACCGTACCGGCTATTGAGCTACCCAAACACGACTCACGCCCCCTCCGCACAGCTTAAGTTCTGCCAGTATCTCGTCTCCTACCTTCAAAACTTCACACAAGTTCTCCTGCGCACCCTGCAGAACTAGCACTCCTGAAAGAAAGGAGTGTGCGCTGCAGAGTGAAAATTTCATTCTGGAAACATCCTATTTTTTCCGAAACAGTAAGACGTTCTTAATTTAGTTTGTTACATAACACATTTTACTGGCACACTAACGACAAATCTTGCGTCTACGTCACCTTCTCTGACTACAATTACCACTGGATTCCCGTTGCTACGAGTGATATCACTGGAACTGACAATAAAACAATGATAAGCCATTTTTATGTTTATGAACATCAACAAAAGCAAAACGAGGATAATGGTATGTAGTCGAATTAAGTCGGGTGACGCTGAGGGAATTAGATTAGAAAATGAGACACTTAAAGTGGTAAATGAGTTTGCTATTTGGGGAGCAAAATAACTGATGATTGTCCAAGTAGAGAGGATATAAAATGTAGACTGGCAATGGCATGGAAAGCGTTTCTGAAGAAGAGAAATTTGTTAACATCGAGTATAGATTTAAGTGTCAGGAAGTCATTTTTGAAAGTACTTGTATGGAGTGCAGCCATGTATGGAAATGAAACGTGAACGATAAATAGTTTAGACGAGAAGAGAATAGAAGCTTTCGAAATGTAGTGCTACAGAAGAATGCCGAAGATTAGATGGGTAGATCATATAACTAATGAGGAGGTATTGAACAGAGTTGGGGACAAAAGAAATTTGTGGCACAACTCTATTAGAAGAAGGGATCGGTTGGTAGGATACATTCTGAGGCATCAATGGATCACCAATTTAGTATTGGAGGGCAGCGTGGAAGGTAAAAATCGTAGAGGGAAACCAAGAGATGAATACACTAAGCAGATTCAGAAGGATGTAGGTTGCAGTAGGTACTGGGAGATGAAGAAGCTTGCACAGGTCAGAGTAGCATGGAGAGCTGCATCAAACCAGTCTCTGGACTGAAGACCACAACAACAACAACAGCCCTTTTTAGAAGAATATCTAGGCGCTCAGTCCGGAACCGCGCGACTGCTACGGTCGCAGGTTCGAATCCTGCCTCGGGCATGGATGTTTGTGATGTCCTTAGGTTAGTTAGGTTTAAGTAGTTCTAAGTTCTAGGGGACTGATGACCACAGATGTTAAGTCCCATAGTGCTCAGAGCCATTTTTTTTAGAAGAATAATCAAAATGAATAGTTTAGACTGGACAAAATTCGTCGAAATTATTGTTAATACTAGTGTTTTCTTTGATTGTAATTGTTTATTGGTCATTAGGATGATAATAATACGCAAACTGTTTCAGAGTAGTTAGCTAGCGCTAGCGATATTACAGCGCATCATGATGTAACATTCTCACCTGACTCGTGTTCAAGTACAATCAACCAGATTTAGGTTATCCGTGGTTTTCGTAGATCACTTCGTCTAAATGCAGGAGAGGCACCTTTGTTAAAGCAACAACTGAGTCTTCCCTCGTCCTCCTCCAGCGGAGCGTTATGACAATGACGGTATCGACGTCGACGAGACATTAAATTCTAGCTTGAGTTTCTTCCATTGCGAATTAACAGTCATCCATATCCAGTCAAAAATACCGATGAGATAACGCTACTTCCACGTAAATATAACAGTTTTGATCAAACTGTGGTCGATCTTAGTCGAATACATTTATGTCCTTGGTAACGACTGAGCATACAGGGATGAAAGTGGGTATGTAATTCCTTCCAGAAGAATAACAGACGAGCAGAAAAACCACTGTTAAAACAAAAATGGACACATTATCTTTTTGTTCATAGCTATCAGGCTTCCAGAAAATGTGGTATACATTTTTTTCCAAAATAAAAACAGTCGTCAGCTGCCATATTGAAATATTTTGATGCACTTAACCGTCTTCGACAATTTAATCTGTCATCTTCGCAAGTCTACAAAATTTTGGAAGATACAAATCGTTAGAACATGGCCATAAATGTATTTAAAGTACAAGAAGGGTATCACAACAAACTTACTCAATACTCCAGAATGAGATTTTCACTCTGCAGCGGAGTGTGCGCTGATATGAAACTTCCTGGCAGATTAAAACTGCGTGCCGGATCGAGACTCGAACTCGGGACTTTGGCCTGTCGCGGGGAAGTGCTCTGCCATCTGAGCTACCCAAGCACGACTCACTCCCCGTCCACGAAAAGCAAAAGTCCCGAGTTCGAGTCTCGGTCCGGCACACAGTTTTAATCTGCCAGGAAGTTTCTTACTCAATACTGTCCTACAACAGGAATAAGTAGTCGTCAAATTAGAATCGAATAATTAAGAAATCTTAAAATGATTACGTAAAAAAATATTAAAATGTTTGTTTAAAACTATCGATGTGCAACAGTTAAGAGCCGGAAAAATTACGTACCTTCGTTAATGAACCATAGTAACGCGACAAATCATAAAATATACATAGTGCATGCGACAATTTCAACCACAGAATGATAACTTATAATTCATCACACTTAAATACATCGAGGTAGGTGAGCTAGCAGGAAAAAAACATTCTCAAAAGATATAAAATGTGTGACTTAGATATATGAAAAGGAAGTTGTACCTTAGATAAAAAGGGCTCGGCCGCCAATCATATGTTAACGTAAAGATTGGGCTAAAGGGGCTAACTAAAGGCTGGTTTATAATTTTATTTTTTCAAACTTTGTGATGACGCCGTGGGCCAGTGGTATAGTGGTTATTCATTGTAGTTTCCAGTACCCTACAGACGAGGCTGGCAGCCGGAAGCGAGTTTGCAGACAGACAAGGAAACTCGGCTGCAAAGAGGCTCGGGTGGCGGCGAGCTGAGTGCTCTGGCCCGGAAATACGCGAGGGGCGCCAGCGCTTGTTTACGAATTGTGGAATGCGAAAAGTGTGTCTGTGGCTCATATAAATATTGTTAGCCCTTAACATTTCGCAGCTCGACAAGAACAGTGACACAAATCAAAAATGCTATACTCTAGAAAAACCGACTTAAAGAATTCTATAAAACTCATACTGAAATAGTATAAACTTCCTCTAAATCTCAAGTAGATGTATTTGGCAGTAAATCGCATTATATTCTATACAACAGTAATATGGACATACAGTTATGTTCTCGTAGAATGTGAGGTGTTACCTGGTAATTATTAATTGGTTCGTTGATTTGTGTCACTTTTGTTGCTTTTCTAAAAACTTTTTCGTTTTTGTTATGACTCTTCGTGTAATACTTTTGCCACTTTGACACCCTAAATAATACATTTCTTTTACTTATTTTAATTTAATACGACATTCGAACCTCCATCAGGCAAAATTAATACTTAAGTCAGCATAAAATATGAAAAACAAGTTGAAATTGTTTTATTAGAAAAATATAAAATGGAAAATTAAAATTTATGAAAATTGATGCAATTTTATGAGAATCAACAGTTAGCTACAATGTAAAGAGCACAGTTTACGAAAAAAACAGAATCATAAATGGGCCTTTATAGAGTACGAATACCTTTCGCCGAGGAAGTGATTCTATATGAACTTTCTTTATAGCAGAAGTTTCCACTTTTTTCTTGTACGTTGCATCACAAGGAGTTTCGTAAGATTTACAACAGCTTGAATCGTCAAAACAGTGTCTGTTTCTTCAGACATGCATGCATGTCTGCCGTGCGGTTAAAGGCGCTGCAGTCTGGAACTGCAAGACCGCTACGGTCGCAGGTTCGAATCCTGCCTCGGGCATGGATGTTTGTGATGTCCTTAGGTTAGTTAGGTTTAACTAGTTCTAAGTTCTAGGGGACTAATGACCTCAGCAGTTGAGTCCCATAGTGCTCAGAGCCATTTGAACCATTTTGAACCATGCATATCTGAAGGACATTGTAATTCAAGATCCAGTCACTGCATAAACACAGATTTTGATATTAAAAATTACGTTCAACTTACATTACACCGGAAAAGTGTCACAGTTCAGAATGTGCCGTTCTTCTTGAATAACCCATGCATAGCCGGCAAGGGCCAAGTAAAAGACCGAGCGAGGTGGCGCAGTGGCTAGCACACTGCACTCGCATTCGGGAGGATGACGATTCAAACCTGCGTCCGGTCATCCTGATTTAGGTTTCCCGTGATTTTCCTAAATTGCTTCAGACACATGCAGGGATGGTCCCTTTGAAGGGGCACGGCCGATTTCCTTCCCAATCCTTCCCTCATCAGATGAGACCGATGACCTCGCTGTTTGGTCTCTTCACCTAATCAACCAATCAACCAAAGTTAAGGCGACACTGTTCTTACCGTGGTGAATCTTGGAGTAGCCTACAGCGAAACTGACTCAACTGCCCAGAACTGGACAAACTGCGAGATAGAGATGTGACGTTTTCCGTGCACGTTGTGGCACTTTACATCTATTTTTCAGTGACATAAAGAAAAAATGCCATTTTTTGACTTGTATCACGTTACTTGCCGTGGTGTTGTTTAAATGAGCCCCAGGCAAACTTTCCGCATTTGAAGACAAATCGTAAACAAGCACTGTGGCCCCTCGCGCGTTACGGCAGGTGAAAGAGAGGGAGATAAAGGTGGCGAGAGGGATTTACGTGTGTATAATCCCTTCCCTCGAAAATTTTCTCCTTCACACTTCCTCTGTGTTTCCACAGATGAAGTGTCATTGATCTTTTTTGTACTAAAATTGCAGTACACGCGAGGTGCCTAATTCTTTCCCCCGGCCTGAGTGGAATGTGTAAGTTCTGAATATTCACCAACCTGCAGTCTGCTGTAGTTCTTATAGCCTGCGCAGAAAACAGCTAGTAGGTCGCGAGTCCATTATCTTGAGGCTGAAATAAACTGTTAGCGAGGAACCGGTATTGTAAAAATTAATTTTGAATAGGTTTGTTTGAACGGGATGCCACTCGCATTTTATTAGCAGAGTACTACAGACTGCACAATTATAGTCTACTTTATGAATCACAAATAATTTCCATTCTTCACACTTTGGCAGTGAATAAAAAATAATGAACAGCGGTTTTGCGTAATTACTATCAAACTAGGTCTCATTTACATCTCCAACAAAACATGGATAGCTAATTAAGTTCTTAACCGATACCGTCCAAGGCAGACAACATGTCTGTCCTCCAAGATTGCCGAAACAACTCTGACTTTACAGACGAACCACTCTGCCGCCACCCACATTTAGCGCAATCTGAAGAATTGCGAAGTGCTCCGTCTGCCTTTTCGTTTAGCTGATGTTTATTATTCTGCTGGTAATTAACACTATTGAAATAATGGAATGATAGCCTGCTATTTAGATATGCTTTTATATGGAATGCAAGTAAATTCACTGTTTAGTTTTTCTTATATTAACAAGAGAACTAGAGAAGTTTATCACTTTGCGCGCTACTTCCTAACTCAGCAGCCAATCACCGAAGAGGACCACAATTTAGATGGTCTTTCTCACGGTACCCGCACCGAGCAAACCGTTTGTCATCGATTTCTCACACCACGTTACATCATCTTCCCACTGCTGCCAACTCAGTTGCTCTAAGAAGATCATCCCGTATCTGAATATAATGGCTGTAAAGCCAGAAATATTAAAGCATTCCCGCGCCGGCGTACTCCACTCACTGCCACCTAAACCCATGTGCAGTCGTCTTTCTTTGCGTTTCTGTAAACTCGTTTTTCGGTACGAGCCTCGTCTCCAGGACACTGGAAAGTACAATGAATAACCATTCCACCAATGGCCCATGGTGCCATCACCAATTTTCAACACATAAAATTATATACTAGCCTTTAGTTAGCCCCCTTACCCTAATCTTTATGTGGACAAACGGTTGGCCGTTGAGCCCTTTTATCTAAGGTACAGCTTCGGTTTCACCTGTCTGTGTCACACATTTTATATCCTTTTAGAATGTTCCTACCTCCTAGCGCACATACCTGAATGTGTTTAAGTTTGATGAATTCTAAGTTACCAGTCTGTGGTTGAAATTGTCGCATACACTACGTACAATTTGTGATTTGTCGGGTTACTAAGATTCATTAACAAACTATTAACTGTTGCACATCAGGTAGTTATAAACAAACATTTTTGACATTTTTACGTGATCTTTTTGAGGTTTCTTAATTATCCATTTCTAATTTGATGGCTTTTTATTCATGTTGTAGGCCAGTATTGAGTAAGTTTGTTGCGACGCGCTTCTTGTACTTTACGTACGTTTATGGCCATGTTCTAATGATTTGTATCTTCCCAAATTTTGTAGACTTCCGAAGATGACAGATTTAACTGCTGAATTCGATTAAGTGCAATAAAATATTTCAATATTGCAGCTGACGACTGATTTTACTTTAGAAAAAACACGTTCTGTCCCTTAATGTACTCACGTAAAAGTAGACACATTGTGAGTCCCAACACATTCCCAAATTCTGTGCTACACTATCGTCGATAGGTGTGTATTCGGCTTTCCGATATACGACGATGAGTGTAGATGTCGAAGTTACTGAGGTTGTACGTTGATTACAAGAATCTACCCACATATTCAAGTTATTGTAATTCTGGAAAATATGCTATCGTTCTTCACTAAGCTGTATAAATCGAACATATCGTAGTACATGGAAATGAAACGGTTTTAAGGTTCCTTTTAAATCCACAGTTTGTTGTGCACATGGCTGATAGCGACGTGCGTGACAGTCCGTTATATGCTGCCATTAAAACGCAGTGTGTCACGCGAGGAATAATAAGCGCTAAAAACATTTTTTTGTGCTGTCGTTTCAAAGAATTCCGGTTGTTCAGTCTAGTCTTATATATTGGTTTGTAAAAATTATAAGACCTAATGGCTTCAACAGTAAGAGGAAAAATCTGTTTACAGTTGTTAATGGCGACAAGATGAAGTGTTGCTTCTTTGACTGATAACCTTAATTTCCATTCGTTCACAGGTTCAGCATTCTACACCCTGAGAAGGAAAGGATGGTAGGTTCCGTAGAACAGGGACGACAACTGTGATAGATTTTGAATCTATCTGTCGTCAATAGCATTTATTAAATCGCTACTGAGCGATACACAAGTTCTATACACGGTATGAAAATAATAAATAAATATACACGGTACGAAAATAATAAATAAAAGTCTTCTCTGTTAAAGTTATCAAATGTTCAAATGTGTGTGAAATCTTATGGGACTTAACTGCTAAGGTCATCAGTCCCTAAGCTAATACACTAGTCAACCTAAATCATCCTAAGGGCAAACACACACACCCATGCCCGATGGAGGACTCGTACCTCCACCGGGACCAGCCGCGCAGTTCATGACTGCAGCGCCTTAGACTGCTTTCTTTATATAAAAATATTTATTAAAAAAAAACAATGTTACACATTCCAAATACATACTAAGTTCATGTACTAACCATGGACACATGTTATATCTGAAGTTATTTAAACAAAAACAGTTTGATCATTTCAATTATGCTGATTTTAAAGAAAGGCAACAGAAGATTGTGTTACTCACTAAATTACCAGAAAGAATTAAGTTAAACATCAAGAAAAGTTTTTTTAAAGACATTCAAACTTCAACATGAAGAAATAAAATCTGCACTTTGAATTACATGAGCTCCAATCTTTACAGAAGTATAAATAGTTCTTTATGGTGGATATCAGCAAGTTGGTGGGATAATTTTAAATATAAAACAGTTTAATAATTATATTAGACAATTTCTGAAATACTTGAGAATAGCGGAAGGGAGATATATAATAAAGTTGACTAGCCCTCCAACTACACTTTCTGGACATTAATTGAATGTTAAGTACCAGAAGTGATCAGACCTATATAATAAGTCTTTCACTGTCAAACTGATTTACACATCACAGTGCAAAAATGAACACGGCAATGTGCCACCCATTGAATATTACATTATCAGATAGAATCCTATGGTTTTAACCAATCGATAAAGACCTTTCCATAAAAACTGTCTATTTCCAGATTTCTAATATAAGTCAATAATGCACCTTTAATGTTTTGTGTTTTGACACTATTAGACACACAATCTCACTGTCACATAATTTCTGTACGTTAGCTTATAAATTTCAAAAACTACTCTTTGAAGCAGAAAAAGCACACACCAAAAATATACTGTAAAATTTTAAATAATATCCTTAAGGTAACTACAATACATCACTGTCAACAGTCTTTTTTTATATTAACCAATGCCCATTCTTTCAAATCCAATTTTTAACATATTACCGAACTTTTTCTTGTGATTCGAATACCTTCTAATTTTGTGGAATTCACACAGCACGTATACCTTGAACTCTATGATGCTATCGGATCCTAATTTGTTAAGGATGTAATTAACAAAATTTCCCAGCAACCAGTACACAGCGTTATTTTTTGCTTCTGGGAAATAGCGACCTTCAGGCCTGCGTATCAATGACAGCGATATATACTCAAGGGATGTTCTTGTAATCAAAGCTGTTTGCTCCCGGATCCACTTCGAACTATTCGTGTGACCACTGCAAGTGTATCTATGAATTATTGTGTCAACTAGGTGGCATTGTTGACATAAATTTGTTTCACAGAGTCCGATTGCGTGCAGTCTCGTTGGTGCTAACTATGTTGTTAACTGTCTTGTACCACGACGTTTTTATATTAGACGTGAGCACATTTGAACTAATGTTTTCCCAAATCTCAGTCCACTCAATGTTTGGAAACTGTCGTTCTATTTTGTTCCTTCCTTCGCTTTTCTTTCATTCCCGCATTATAGCTCTCGATGTTAAGTGTCGTGACTGCCTGAGTTCGACACTGACATAACTAAACTCAACATAGAAAATCCTCACATGCTGTAAGCGACTGTTGATATTCTGCACGTCAATCGGGGGAAGCAGGCTTCGAGGTTTAATGACCTCGAACAGCTGGCTGGTTATGCTTTCTCGTGAGTCTCTTATTAAATTAACTTGCCTTTTGATAAAAAGTGCAGAGGCTTTATCCGTTATATCAGTTAATCCTAGTCCACTATTTTTAGGATCTAAAGTGGCAACTTTAGCAGGTACTCTGAACACTTCACCTCTCCACAAAACGTTGGTGATTTTGGACATTATTCTCCTCGCTATCATTCTCGGTATTGGAAACAGCTGCGCAGTATAATAAGCTTTAGCAAGAATGCATGAGTTGATATACTGTGGTCTTTGAACTTGGTTCATATATCGAGTTAAATTCTCTATAATGGTTCCTTGCACTTTATCTGCTGCAACTTTCCAATTTAAAGCCGTCATTTTCATAGGGCACGCTGTCAGGGTGGTCCCAAGTGTTTTATGTTGTCGGACTAATTTTACCCACTCGACGTTGATATTATCAAAACCTCTGAGAATTAAGATCTTACTTTTTTTTCGTTTGCATTGGCTCCAGATGCTCTACAGTACGAATCAATCACTGTTGCTAGCGTGGTTACCTCGTCATTATTCCTTATAACGACCCCCTATATATCGTCAGCATAGGCTCTTATAACTGTTTTATATCCTGATAATGTTAAGCCTTTTAATCTAGCATGGACATGTCGGAGGAAAGGTTCCAGCAAAATGGCGAAGAACGATATGGACAAAGGACTTCCTTGAGGAACACCTCGTTCTATTTGCATCGGCCTGGATTGTTGACAATTCACCGCTATTTTAGCATTTGTTCCGGTTGCTATGTTCTTAATCAACTGTATGACCCTATCGTTGAAACCTATTTGCTTCAGTGTCTGTAGAAGATATTCATGACTTACTACATCGAACGCTTTATAAAAATCTAAAAACAATAAAGCACACTTTATGTTTGTTACAGAAGTTATTGCAATGATATCCCTGAATTCTGCTAGATTTTAAAAAATGGTTCTGCCTTGCGCGCAGCTCTGATTTTTACTAATAATTTTATCCGTAAGTCATGAAATTCTCTTGTTTACTACTCTAGCTATTAATTTACAATCAGAATTCAGCAGTGAAATCGGACGAAAATGATTTGAATCTTTATTTCCATTATTTTTTGGCACCAGAACAGTTTTACTCTCCTTAAACTCAGCCAGAATCATTTTACCCCGAATAACCTCATTTACAATGTCCGTGATTTTCGCACCTACTATTGGCCAGTAACGGATGTAAAACTCTGCTGGCAGATCATCCGGTCCTGGGGATTTTTTTGGTGGTGAGGCGCACAGAGTTTCATACACTACTTCTTCTCTGACAACCTCGAGAACATTTTCGTTGTCGTCTTCTGTCAGCTGTGGGGTTAGGACGTCAATAAATTCTTCCAAGGAAGCATCACTACTTTGATGTACAGAATATAGCTCGCAATAATAGCGATAAATCTCGTCCATGATACCCTGCTGGGTTCTGAGAATCGTACCGTGTTTTGTTCGAATTCTATCAATAAAAGTCCTTCTCCCGTTCTTCGTATGCTTCACTAAATGATATAGGGGAGTAGTTTCATCTTCTGACATCGAATTTGCCTTCGATTTTATTTTCAACCCTTCCATTTCACTTCTCTTGGTATTAAGTAACTTGGCTTTGACTTTTTTGATGTCTGCTATCCGAAGTGAGGAACCTGCTGAGACTTGATCATATAGATCTCTCAAAACGGAATAGTAATATTCTATAGTGCATTTCATTTCCCTTGCGCTCTGGGCACTGTATTGAATAAGTACCTTCCTCAACTTTGGCCTTGCCATTTTAACCCACCAGTCAATAGCAGTGGCATATCTACAACGAGCACGCAGGCATATTGCCCATATTTCTTTAATCGGGTCTTCTAAATCATGATTTACTAACAAGGAAGTGTTCAACTTCCACTGATTCTAAAACCGGCGGACCAGCTGTCTTGTTAGATTTATGCAAGCTAAGACACTTGAATGGTCTGAAAAGTACGTAGGAATGGTTTCTACTTTTGTCACGGAAGTTTCAAGATTTTTATGAATATATAGTCTATCAGTCCTGCTACGTGATGTTGCCGTGACATAAGTGAACTCAACAATGGAGGGGTATTTGATTTCCCATATATCCTTTAATTCTAAACCAGTAATTAGTTGTTTTAGTTCACTTGAGAAATTAAAATTAGGTAACTGATCTTTTTGATTTAGAAAACAATTAAAATCACCTCCAAGTAATAACTGTCTTGGAGTTTTCTTTAACAAGTGTATCAGGTCATATTTGAAGAAACGTGCCCTGTCAGCACGGTGAGAACTTCCTGAAGGGGCGTACAACTTGATGATAGCTACAAAGAAATGGTTCAAATGGCTCTGAGCACTATGAGACTTAACTTCTGAGTTCATCGGTCCCCTAGAACTTGGAACTACTTAAACCTAACTAACCTAAGGACATCACACACACCCATGCCCAAGGCAGGATTCGAACCCGCGACGTAGTGGTCGCGCGGTTCCCGACTGAAGCGCCTAGAACTGTTCAGCCACCCAGGCCGGCGATGATAGTTACATCATAGATATTTAGTCCTATTCTCCTTCCGGATTCCAGTCGTTCCACCTCGCTTACTGTAATCCCTTCCCTCACCAAACAGCTGTTCCAACACTTGTTTCGGGAGACACATTTATGTAACTGACAAAACCGGGAATTACTAAATCCGAAATTAGAACTTCTTGTAACAGGGCAATATCAGTCGTGGATTCGAACAAAAATTGCTTAAGGGCCGATAATTTCAAACCGGTCGTAATTTTATTCATTATTATAGTGGTGACCGAATAAGATTGCGTCATTGTGCTGTCACTATGAAGTTGTTTTGATGAACTAATTTAGTTTCCTGTGGTTCAGCCGGCCGCGGTGGTCTAGCGGTTCTAGGCGCGCAGTCCGGAACCGCGCGACTGCTACGGTCGCAGGTTCGAATCCTGCCTCGGGCATGGGTGTGTGTGATGTCCTTAGGTTAGTTAGGTTTAAGTAGTTCTAAGTTCTAGGGGACTGATGACCACAGTAGTTAAGTCCCATAGTGCTCAGAGCCATTTTTGAACCTGTGGTTCAGGATTCAGTTAAGCTGTAACAGTTTTCTCGGAAGGCTGCACATGGAATAACGCTTCAATTAGTTTATTAGTTACTGTCCCGTTTCTTTTCTACTTCTGATATTCTCTCTTGTACCGCAAGCAGACTGATTTCCTGGTGAACTTTCTGATTTTTCCTCCAGTGATTCGTGTAAGACCGATTCGGACCGAACATTCTTTGGGCTTGGGTCGTCCCTACCGGATTTTCCCTTCCCTTGGTTACGAGCTACATTCTCATTTGGTTGCGTCGGTATTTTACTTCGCGGCTTATATGCAGCAGCAATAGACGCTTTCGCAATTTCGGTTGCCGGCGCCTGCCCTGAGTTGTTGACCGTGGTTTCAGTTTGGCCACCACTTCCTCGTTCTTTATTAATTTCACTCACTTCCTGATCGAGGGAAACAAATGGAGACTGCAGTTTTGCAACCTCTCCCTGAATTTGTTTATTAACAGATAGCTGCTGATCTTTGCAATCGGCTACTGCACCTGTTGCTTCTTGCAAATTAATGCTGATTACACCCCCTTCATTTTCTGGTACCGTATGTGTATTATCTTTCTGTTCATCAGTTTCTATTCGCATTTTGCCTTCAGGTTCCCCTGCCTCCTCATCGCACTGTTTTTGCTTGCGAAGTGGGGGAATGGGACAAGACAGCTCGTCCTCTGAACAACTATCAGTTATATCCAGAGGTCGTTTTTTCGGTTGCATTTCAGTTTCACGAGTAGTGGTAACAGGGTTTCCCTCTGTTGTCACGGGGGGAAATTGACTGTTATCGTGAAGGAAGCCGCTTGGCCCGCTGCGTTAACATCCTCAACCAGTTGATCCGGGCTATTCTTTGGTAACAGATCATTTAAGGTAAGCTTCTGACGCTGTATGAAATTACTTTTAAGAACAACAGTTCGCCGCGGACATTCCTGTCTGAAGCGGCCGGTTTCGTTATATATATGACAATTAGCTTCCTGACCTGTATAAACAATTTGTGCCTTATACCCACAAACAGTTACGTGAGGCGGAATATTCGTCTTAACGTCCATCTCTACACAGCGGACCCCGTTGAAACACTGCAGTTTAAAGTGAGGCGACCATCTTTCATTTGCAATTGATTTAACGTCTCAGTAGTTTGAAAGAGCTTCCTTAATCTTATTATTTTCAATTTCAATGGGAATATTCAAGACACGAAAGGTTTTGTAATGAATGTCCGCTCTATAGATGGAAACCTTACTTTTATAACCATTTCTATGCACAAAATCTACTTCATAGCCCCACTTCCGTAACACTTTATCAACAGTAGCAGCACTGATTAACTTGAAAAACACAGTATTTTTCCTGATCCAGTTACCAGGTATGGACGGTTTCAGAACTGAGACCAATTACCTGTGTAATCCAGTCATCTATTTCCAGGGATGTCGGTTGAACAGGACGGGATTCCTTATCAAAAGCAAATACCAGAGTATTCTTTCTGAGGTTTGTAGCCATGGTTAATCCAGCGACGCAATTTCGGTTAAACAACCGAAATTCCAATTAGCAGCAGCAAGACCAGAAAGAGCGATCAGATCACAAGGAATAGAAACGAACACGGAGATTAACGGACGGACAGCACTCGGCGAAGCACAAGTACAGCGATGTAAACACAGGAGTGCAGCGCAGCAGTTAACACCGGCCACTCGCGAGCGCGGCTGAAACGGAACTGACAGGAGACGGCACGAGCGTGGTGTCGGGGATTTGTCCGAAATTTTGTGTGGTGAAAGAGGACCCCTAACACCTCACGTGGTTAAAATATTAGGACGCACTACCCGGAAAATCCCGAGAAAAATCGATCCAAAGTTTCTTAGGTGCCTTATGAGAATAAAATGTTAGCCCATTGCCAAGCCGCCTTCTGGCCTACATGGTTAGCGGTCAGACCCTTACCCCAGAGGTCTGTTCCTTCTCTGGCACTTTTTTTTCTTCTGTTTCATTTTCTTTTGTTATTCCACCAATTATTCAGAAAGTTTCCCAAACCTACATTATCTTTAACAAATTAGTTACATTGATGAATAAAAATTATTTTCTTTTTGTCCAACACCACAATTTGCCATTTTTCATTTTAAAGTATATAAGGAGAATCATTGGGTTTTTAATCTGAATAACAAATTCGATTGGGAAACATTCAATTTTTATACATATAATAATTATAAACAAGAACCGCAGTGCTAATTATCGTAAAAACTGTGGTGTCACCGCCAGACACCACACTTGCTAGGTGGTAGTTTTAAATCGGCCGCGGTCCATTAGTACATGTCGGACCCGCGTGTCGCCACTGTGTGATCGCAGACCGAGCGCCACCACAAGGCAGGTCTCGAGATACGGACTAGCACTCGCCCCAGTTGTACGGACGACGTAGCTAGCGACTATACTGACGAAGCCTCGCTCCTTTGCTGAGCAGATAGTTAGAATAGCCTTCAGCTAAGTCAATGGCTACGACCTAGCAAGGCGCCATTAGTAACATTGCATGTATCTAAAGAGTCTCACTTGTATCGCCACAATCTCCAGATGTACCAAAAGGATGGATTAAAGTTAAGTATTCCAGAAGCTACGTCCTTTTCTTTATAGCATTCATAACGTATCCTGTTTCAGACCTCACGCACCCTGCTTTAGCTCAGCGCGTGCCTTTCGGCTTCCTCTCATTGTGTCTAGGCTATCTAGTCTAGATCCAACAATTTTTGGCGACGAGTCAACGGAAAGGGTCTTGTTCTTTCTAATTGCTTCCGTTTACTTGTGTCATGGCTTCGCCAGATGTACTGTCCGAATTTTATCGCTTGCAGAATCAGCAGACACAGGCGTTATTGGATGCCCTTGGACAGCTCGTCCAGGGTCAACGTGCACTGCAAAACGATGCGGCCGCCGCCGCTTCATCGCTACCGCAGCCACAACATGCAGTTCCACCCACGTTCCGGCATTTTGACCCAGCTCAGGAAACATGGACGGAGTGGTCACGCCAGTTTGGATTTCATCTCGCCGCCTACAGAATTCAAGGTAACGAGCGGCAGCCTCATTTATTGGCGTGTGTAGGGGTGCAAACGTACCGTGTGATAGTGAAATTATTTCCCCGACACGACGTAGCAACTCTGTTCTACGAAGAAATTTTGTCTGCTTTAGGAAACAGTTAATGTAGTCGCAAAGAGGTATACTTTCTTTCGTACAAAACGTACGGCCGGTCAGACTAATAGGGAGTGGGTTGCAACATTGCAGGGCCTTACAAGGGATTGTGCTTTTGAGTGTGAATTTGGACTCCCTTATTCAGATACTATGGTACGTGATGCAATAGCACAGAACGTTTCTGATGTTCGCATACAGGAACAGATTTTGAAACTAGTTAATCCCTCCCTTCAGCAAGTGATAGACATATTGGATAGACAAGACACGCTTGACTTTGCTCAGGAATCACTTGCAACTTCGCCAGCCGTGTGTAACATTAACTGGCCCGCCGGCCGCGCTGCACGGTCCGGTAAACTGCTCTCGCACACGTCCACGCAGCTGCCGCCACGCTCTAAACCAGGTGTGCCGCGCCAGCATACAAATGCAGTGAAATCATGCCCGCAGTGTGCTACTAGACATTCACTTGAAAAGTGCCCGTCATGCCAAGCTATTTGCTTTTTCTGTAATAAGAAAGGACATGTTCAAAAAGTTTGCCAGAAAAAGCTCAGATCAGACACTCTTAATCATTCCAGGCCCTTTGCTTAGCGCCGGAATCGAACCAAGAATACTCAGGCTCGTGAACCTTCGCCCATGGACATTCATGTAGTTAATTCCACTTCGTACAGTGCCACTGTCTCTAACAGTGACTGTGTTCGTCCCACAAATACTGTGCGTCGACGTCGCCGGAAATCGCGTCAAGTCGCAAGAACATTAAACGATTTAGAATCACAAGGAGTAATTGAACATGTGCAGGCTTCTCTCTGGGCCTCACCCTTAGTAATTTTGCCAAAACCTTCCGGAAAACTGAGACTTTGTGTGGACTTCAAGGCAACAGTGAATCCACAACTAGTGATTGCAACTTTTCCCTTACCCCGCCCGGAAGATCTTTTTGATAAACTGTGCCCGGGTACATACTTTTCGAAGTCGGACCTAGCAGATGCGTACTTGCAAATCCCAGTGGACGCCGAATCCCAGCGCGACTTGGTGGTTAACACGCATCTTGGTTTGTACCGATTCAAAAGACTGCCATTCGGGTGTGCATCCGCCCCTGCATTGTTTCAGCAATATTTACAAACTGTTTGTGCGTCGGTCCCTACTGCTGCGAACTATCTGGACGATATTGTGATCTCCGGAAAGACAGCAGACGAGCATTTAGCACACCTACGAACATTATTTCAGGTATTGCGACAAAATGGTCTTCGCTTGCGGAAGGACAAATGTGTGTTTTTTGCTCGTGACTTACCATACCTGGGACATGTCATCAATGCCCAAGGCATACATCCGAGTCCAGAGCACCTCCGTGCCATACAAGACTTGCCTTCGCCGCAGAATTTGAAGCAGCTACAGAGTGTGCTGGGTAAAATTAACTATTATCATCGCTTTCTGCGCAATGCCTCTTCCATTTCAGCTCCGCTTCATAGCTTACGCCATAAGGGTGTTCCGTTCGTCTGGACGACCGAATGCGAACGCGCCTTTCGCCAGTTGAAATCGGCGTTGCTTTCTAATACTTGCCTTACGCCATTCGATCCCCAGAAACCCCTTTTGTTGATGGTAGATGCATCGGATTTCGGGATCGGTGCTGTGCTTGCGCACAAAGATGGGTCGCATGATTGCCCTATTGCCTTTGCGTCCAAATTGCTCTCGTCTGTGCAAAGAAGTTATTCACAGATAGAGAAAGAAGCTTTGTCTCTCGTGTTTGGTGTTACTAAGTTCCATGATTTCTTGTATGGTCGTCACTTTACCATCATCACAGACCACAAACCTTTGACATCGTTTTTTCATCCGACCAAGCCTGTACCTCCGCGTACAGCGCAGAAATTCATTCGCTGGTCTATTTTCCTCTCGCAGTACCGCTACGATATCTTGTATCGGTCCACTGCTAAGCATGGAAACGCCGATGCGTTGTCCCGTTTGCCTGTTGCTGAGGATAGAGCATTCGATTCTTCCGAACTTGCTTGCATGTTCATTGATTCGGAAACCGATGAAGTGGTCGAATCTTTTCCGATTGATTTTCGTCGTGTAGCTGCAGCCACAGCTGCTGACCCTGTCCTTGCTACCGTTTTACGTTTTGTTGCTACGCAATAACCTTTGTCAAAGTCTCGGATCGAGGATCCGTTGGTTCGCCGATTTTTTGCTCATAAGGAGAGACTTTTTGTTCGACGTGGTGTTTTCTTGTTGCGTTCTGATAATGATCAGTCCAGAGTGGTGGTCCCACGTTCGTTACAGTCCTCTGTTTTACGGCTTCTTCATCAAGGACATTGGGGTATAGTGCGAACGAAACAACTTGCTCGTCGGCACGGTACTTGGTTCGGAATCGATGCTGCGATTGCGAATATGTGTTCTTCTTGCATGGCGTGTGCCGAACAACAATCCGCACCGCCGCGGAAAGTCTTTGCATGGCCAAAAGCCACTTCCTCTTGGCAACGCTTGCACATCGATTTTGCTGGTCCATTCTGGAATGCTCGATGGTTGGTTCTGCTAGATGCCTTCAGTAATTTTCCTTTTGTTGTCCGGATGTCTTCCACGACGTCATCTGCCACCATCCAAGTGTTGTCTGCTATCTTTTGCATTGAAGGTCTTCCGCAGACTATTGTTTCCGACAATGGCCCACAATTCATGTCCGCAGAATTTCAGTCATTCTGCCAGGCCAATGGTATTCAACATCTGACATTCGCGCCGTTTTCGCCTCAGTCAAACGGTGCCGCTGACCGATTGGTCCGGACTTTCAAGTCACAGATGTTGAAGTTGAAAGAGTCGCAATCTTGGGAGGACGCGTTGTTGCTCTTTTTGTCATCGTATCACTCTCAGCCCCGAGATGGTCGCTCGCCGGCTGAGTTGCTCCACGGTCGTCCTCATCGAACCTTGATGTCTTTGCTGCATCCGCCGCATCAGGTTCCTGTGCAGCGGCAGACTTCTGCTTTTGCTCCAGGCGACGTTGTATTCTATCGCAACTATCGAGGTTCACGGCGTTGGCTCGCAGGGCGCATTCTTCACTGCCTCGGCCACGCGATGTATTTGGTTTTGGGGGCCTCTGGTGAGGTGCGTCGGCATCTCAATCAGCTGCGCCTCTGTCGTCGCACGGGTTCTGCCGCTCCCCGTCTGCTTTCAGCGACGGTGCCGTCCGGTCAGCGCCCTGGGGACCCATCTACTGGCTCGCCTCATCCCCAGGTGTTACCGACGATGCCTTCCATTTTGCCCCATGGCGACGCGCCGCTGCCGCCTCCGCCGCCGCCGCCTGTCCTCCAGCCGGCGCCGCCCGCAGTGGACGCTTTGCTGCAGCCGCCAAGCGCCTCCCTGGGTCACGCGCCGCCGATCGCTTCCCGTGACCAGCTGTCCTCCGCCTTGGAACTCTTGCCCGCTCCGGACCACATGGCGCCTTCGCGCGTCGGGTACCCCGACGCAATGGAGGTCGACCCTTCGGCCCCTCCTGTCTCTTTATGGGCGCATACACCGCATGTTGACGTGCACCCTGGACTAGGTTTTCAGGCGTTTCCTAGATCCCCTCGGACCGAATGGCCGGGTGCGGGTGGCACAGCCTCGCCTGTTGTTAGGCTCCCCACCTCATCGCATACGTCAACATGGGGTCCTCCCCACGGCGGGCGGAAGCCTTATACCACGACCGTTCGCCGATTTGCGGGGGAGGAATGTGGTGTCACCGTCAGACACCACACTTGCTAGGTGGTAGTTTTAAATCGGCCGCGGACCATTAGTACATGTCGGACCCGCGTGTCGCCACTGTGTGATCGCAGACCGAGCGCCACCACAAGGCAGGTCTCGAGATACGGACTAGCACTCGCCCCAGTTGTACGGACGACGTAGCTAGCGACTATACTGACGAAGCCTCGCTCCTTTGCCCAGCAGATAGTTAGAATAGCCTTCAGCTAAGTCAATGGCTACGACCTAGCAAGGCGCTATTAGTAACATTGCATGTATCTAAAGAGTCTCACTTGTATCGCCACAATCTCCAGATGTACCAAAAGGATGGATTAAAGTTAAGTATTCCAGAAGCTACGTACTTTTCTTTATAGCATTCATAACGTATCCTGTTTCAGACCTCACACACCTTGCTTTAGCTCAGCGCGTGCCTTTCGGCTTCCTCTCATTGTGTCTAGGCTATCTAGTCTAGACACAACAAAAACAAACAAAGCAATAATTTTTGCGACATCTTGCGCAACATATAAAAGCGGATTTTTTACAAACACGCGGCGTTTGCAATAAATCTGTACAAAAATATGCCCCATTAACATTTACGAAAATGTTTTGAGTATCTGATAATTTTGAGGCAAACCAGGCATATTGAATCATGTCTCAGAATATTGGTGACGATAACTGATGGTGAATTATAGAATGAATTTTTATACAGCCTTCCCGGGAATTAATTTCACGACGATTCTCCTGTAACAATGCGCTGCAATTTTGCAAGCAACAGAAGAAAAAAAAGTGCCAGAGGAGGACTCGAACCTGAGACCTCTGGCGTAAGGGTCTGACCGCTAACCATGTAGGCCAGAAGGCGGCTTGGTAATGGGCTAACATTTTATACTCATAAGGCACCTAAGAAACTTTGGATCGATTTTTCTCGGGATTTTCCGGGTAGTGCGTCCTAATATTTTAACCACGTGAGGCGTTAGGGGTCCTCTTTCACCACACAAAATTTCGGACAAATCCCCGACCCCACGCTCGTGCCGTCTCCTTGTCAGTTCCGTTTCAGCCGCGCTCGCGAGTGGCCGGTGTTAACCGCTGCGCTGCACTCCCGTGTTTACATCGCTGTACTTGTGCTTCGCCGAGTGCTGTCCGTCCGTTAATCTCCGTGTTCGTTTCTATTCCTTGTGATCTGATCCCTCTTTCTGGTCTTGCTGCTGCTAATTGGAATTTCGGTTGTTTAACCGAAATTGCGTCGCTGGATTAACCATGGCTACAAACCTCAGGAAGAATACTCTGGTATTTGCTTTTGATAAGGAATCCCGGCCTGTTCAACCGACATCCCTGGAAATAGATGACTGGATTACACAGGTAATTGGTCTCAGTTCTGAAACCGTCCATACCTGGTAACTGGATCAGGAAAAATACTGTGTTTTTCAAGTTAATCAGTGCTGCGACTGTTGATAAAGTGTTACGAAAGTGGGGCTATGAATGCTATGTGATCGCTGCTCTGACTGACGATGGCATTCGGCTCATTACAACTTGCTATCACATATTCTAGAGCGCGGCTTCTTTCAAAAGTGGCACACATTCTCTCCATGATCAGATGTTAAAAACTAAACTAAACTAAACTCTATCCGAACAGGCCTCAGAGTGCCCAATGGGACCGACCGGCCACCGTGCCATCCTCAGCCCACAGGCGTCACTGGATGCGGATATGTAGAAGCATGTGGACAGCACACTGCTCTCCCAGCTGTATGACAGTTTATGCGACCGGAGCCGCTACTTCTCAATCAAGTAACTCCTCAGTTCGCCTCACAAGGGCGGAGTGCACCCCGCCTGCCAACAGCGCTCGGCAGACCGGATGGTCACCCATCCAAGAGCTAGGTCAGCCCGACAACGCTTAGCTTCCGTTATCTGACGGGAACCGGTGTTACCACTGCGGCAAGGCCGTTGGCTGGTCAGACGTTACACGAAAAGGTAAAAACCAATTTCTGTAGTCGCATAACAAACATAAATCTTGACGTATAGTACAGTTTGTGAAATGGCTTAAGCAGACATTGTGTCAGCGATTACAGGCGTCTCCGACTGTTTGTGACACTACAAAGAATATTTATAGGGAAATCGTATAATTTCGTGTAGATTTGTGCATCAGGGAACAAACAAAAGGTTAGTGATTTGATATCAAGAGCGCACGCAGCGAGTGGTAGGGGATGCAACTATCATTTAAAAAAAAGAAAAAGAAAAAAAAATGTTATTCTCCTGGCAAACCGAACTCGCATCCTCCTCCGTCATAGAGAGAGGTGTATCTGTTCTATATCAAATTGTAGTAAGTCACAACACGTAATGGATACTGAATAGAAACAACTGTATTTAGTGTCATATGGCTTGAAATCTAAAACTATTATGGCTGTCATCTTTCTTCTTGTACTTGAAACTGCCAAGTTTTGAAAGCTTCCAGTAGCATTATACGAGGGCAGTTTTTTTCTCGGCCAATTTTGGTTGAAAAAACCGGAAATTTCTTGTGGTATATTTTCAAACATTCCCGCTTCGTCTCGTATAGTTTCATTGACTTCCGACAGGTGGCAGCACTGTACGGAGCTGTTAAAATGGCGTCCGTAACGGATGTGCGTTGCAAACAACGGGCAGTGATCGAGTTTCTTTTGGCGGAAAACCAGGGCATCTCAGATATTCATAGGCGCTTGCAGAATGTCTACGGTGATCTGGCAGTGGACAAAAGCACAGTGAGTCGTTGGGCAAAGCGTGTGTCATCATCGCCGCAAGGTCAAGCAAGACTGTCTGATCTCCCGCGTGCGGGCCGGCCGTGCACAGCTGTGACTCCTGCAATGGCGGAGCCTGCGAACACACTCGTTCGAGATGATCGACGGATCACCATCAAACAACTCAGTGCTCAACTTGACATCTCTGTTGGTAGTGCTGTCACAATTGTTCACCAGTTGGGATATTCAAAGGTTTGTTCCCGCTGGGTCCCTCGTTGTCTAACCGAACACCATAAAGAGCAAAGGAGAACCATCTGTGCGGAATTGCTTGCTCGTCATGTGGCTGAGAGTGACAATTTCTTGTCAAAGATTGTTACAGGCGATGAAACATGGGTTCATCACTTCGAACCTGAAACAAAACGGCAATCAATGGAGTGGCGCCACACCCACTCCCCTACCAAGAAAAAGTTTAAAGCCATACCCTCAGCCGGTAAAGTCATGGTTACAGTCTTCTGGGACGCTGAAGGGATTATTCTGTTCGATGTCCTTCCCCATGGTCAAACGATCAACTCTGAAGTGTATTGTGCTACTCTTCAGAAATTGAAGAAACGACTTCAGCGTGTTCGTAGGCACAAAAATCTGAACGAACTTCTCCTTCTTCATGACAACGCAAGACCTCACACAAGTCTTCGCACCCGAGAGGAGCTCACAAAACTTCAGTGGACTGTTCTTCCTCATGCACCCTACAGCCCCGATCTCGCACCGTCGGATTTCCATATGTTTGGCCCAATGAAGGACGCAATCCGTGGGAGGCACTACGCGGATGATGAAGAAGTTATTGATGTAGTACGATGTTGGCTCCGACATCGACCAGTGGAATGGTACCGTGCAGGCATACAGGCCCTCATTTCAAGGTGGCCTAAGGCCGTAGCATTGAATGGAGATTACGTTGAAAAATAGTGTTGTGTAGCTAAAAGATTGGGGAATAACCTGGTGTATTTCAATGCTGAATAAAACAACCCCTGTTTCAGAAAAAAATGTGTTGCATTACTTATCGAACTGCCCTCGTAGTTCCATTTCGTGATGTATTTTCTTATGTTGCCAACCAATATCAAAAACTATTAAAAATGTGAACACAGAAAGTATTTTACGATCTGTTCTTTTCCCGACATATTTCTAACTTGTAGAATCCTTGGGTGTCCGCCCAGGTCACATCGTAAGTTCTCTACAATGTTTTGTCAAACAGACTCTTTGGCATCTTCAGGCAGTTCTTGATGACTGCTCCTCTACTTGTGCAGACGTCCGTTACCCCACAATCACTCAGCTCCTGTTGCAACCCGCGCAGCCTACGGGTCTAGTATGTGGTTCCTCCACTTTAATATGGGTAGCGACTGTGATTGCTGAGTTCAGACGCGAGCTGACTTGTTGACACTTCGCTCACTGCTCTGTGCTGGATTCAGTCACGCAGCTTGAGGTTCTTGCCAATGAGCATCGCTTTTTTTGGGGGGGGGGGGGAGGAGGGGGCATTGGATGTAGGGCTTGCAATGTACTTCCAGTGCGTTCCAGGTTTCAACTGATCAGTCCACTACTGTGACAGCCCTTGATAGACCCCTAATCCGTGATCGACTGGGAGATCGTTCCATGGTGCGGCAGGCAGCGAAAGACTTTCTGTAGAGGCGATCGAAGGGCCTATGGTTCGTCTGACGAACAAATTTCAGGCGCAGTCTGTGGCTGACAAAGATTCTGAACTAGATGCATTCGCTGCCGTGTACCAGCGGAAGCCTCTCGACCCACAAGATCTGACCATTCACAGAAGGTAGGATTACTAGTAGTTGGGAGCTCCAGTGTCAGGTGCGTAATGGGGCTCCTTGGGGGTATGGCTGCCAAGGAGGGGAAGAAATCCAGTGTATATCGGGAGGAGTCATTCCAGGTGTGAAACGAGTATTTCCCGTTGCCATGAAGAACACAGGGTGCCGCCAGCTACAGATGCTGGCTCATATCAGTACTAACGGTGTGCTTCACTTTGAATCAGAAGAGACTCTTCCTGGTTCAAATGGTTCAAATGGCTCTAAGCACTATGGGGCTGAGGCCATCATTCCCCTAGAACTTAGAACTACTTAAACCTAACTAACCTAAGGACATCACATACATCCATGCCCGAGGCAGGATTCGAACCTGCCACTGTAGCGGTCGCGCGGTTCCAGACTGAAGCGCCTAGAACCGCTCGGTCACAGCGGCCGGCCGGGGAGATACCACCTTACACAGTATCTGGACAATTCGATCGCCGCAGATAAGGTCTCCGCATCATAGCAAGCCAAGCTGTCCACCATTCCTTCATACACCTTGCTTCGCTTAGCAGTCAGGTCTGACCGCTTTGGCAATAGAAATGCTACTAAGAAGTACCTGTGCACGTCGCTGCAGTGCTCTGCTGCTGCCTCACCCGACCACCTGGGTCCTGCCTTCATGTCAACACCTTAGTCTGCCGGTCTGCTCTGACTTCCCCTCGCCTTGCTCTGGCATCGTTCGATATGCTGGCCGCTGTGGTCGAGCGGTTCTAGGCGCTTCAGTCCGGAACCATGCGGATGCTACAGTCGCAGGTTCGAATCCTGCCTCGGGCGTGGATGTGTGTGATGTCCTTAGATTAGTTAGGTTTAAGTAGTTCTAAGTCTAGGGGACTGATTACCTCAGATGTTAAGCCCCATAGTGCTTAGAGCCATGTTCGATATGCCTGCGCTGTAGTGACTGCGTAAATCATTGTACCCCCATTTCTCTCACACAAAGTTCACATCACTATCCTGGCTGGAATCATTCTATTCAAAGCCAGGACAAAGATGCTTGTTTTTCAGTGAAGAACAAGCCTGCCTCTAAGTCTTGCTGAATTATTATTTACGAAAAAGAAAGTTTCCTCTCTATTTTTTTGCTCTCTTTAGTCGTAATTGAAAAATAAAATTTGATAAGAGGAAATTAACTCGAGTGCCAATAATTAAAAGAAGCAGCCAAGTAAAAATAAAATAATAAGTTTAAATTATCACACGGCACAGATAAATTTACCACTAAGAGAGAGAGAGAGAAATTAATAATTCAAGATTGTGACCTGCTTTGATATCGTTGGATTGGACTGACCGTGCACGTTGTTTGTTGGCTGTATGCCGATCATTAATATTACGCGTTATGCACAGCAGTGCAGCAGTGCTGCCCGGAAACTACATTTACAGATCGGCTTAACAGATCTCAGGGACGCACGAGTGGCTGCTACAAGTTCGAACATCAATGATGTGTGGCAGCGGCCAGCAAACGATATGTCAACAGTCTTGCAGTTCTCCTAGCTGAAACATAGAGAGGTTGGCCGGCAAGGTTAACGTTATTGAAATGAAACATTGATAAACAATAACAATTATTCATACATTGACCATACTTTTACGCAGATAAATACTTTACGCACCTTGATAATATCTTTCACCTACAACTGCCTGTTACATAATGATTCGAGAGAGCGACCATTAAGAGAGTGATCAACAAGAGCGGAGACATCAATGGAGAGCGGACCTCAGGAGAGAGGAGAGAGGAAAGAGCTACCCAGACGCTACTAGTGTTTACATGCAAGTAGACAACTGAAGGAAACTTTACTGTCATTTTTCCTCAGTCTCTTCCTGTCTTGGAAGCCTCTTGCGTGGAAAAACGTTGGAGAGACATCACTGCGCTCCTTCCTGGCGTGGTTGAACGCAGAAAATTTGACTGTTGACGCCACCTGCGCTGCGTCTGATGCATTATTTTCCAATTAAAAAATACAGTTGCTCTCTTTTGCTAGTATTAACTTCTGTATGCTCTCTCACATTTGAGAAAAATTAATTACAGTTTTACTTCATAAGACAACTTGAACACAATCACGGAATTAATACAAAAATACAGCATTTCTTACTTAGGTTTACATAAATGATTTTAGTTTCTGGGGCTTAAATTTATTCATACATAAAAAGAAACATTTCATTGCCCCCTTGAATGATACTTTCTATTTTTTTAACGTAGTTAGAAAACAAAAAGTAGAATTCAATTGAACGCAGAGGTCAGGTACCAGGTAAACTTTTATATAAGAGTTTCACCTTTTAGTTATAGTTTTGTTAATGTTCATGTTTACGAAAATTGTCTTTCACCTTTAAAGTCCAACGGATCGATCATCTCATTAAATGTTCGGCAAATTGTCGTACAAGTCATAAAAGTTCCATAAATGTCACTTCATCTGCAAACATCTTTTACAAATGAGGAAACACACACGCTGTATTCCTTACTGTGCTCTTGGCACGTATTTGTCCATGTTTCATGAAAAATATCAGTTTGCTTTGCGTTTTTAATTAGTTAGAAGTCCGCCGAGCGAACTTATTGGCTCAGCGCACGGTGGCGTCGCCGTAAAGAAGGTCAATGCTCCCAGGGCTCAATCAACTGTGCAGACAAGCGAAGAGCGTCGATCAGCAGCGGTGGCAACAAGTCGCCGCTAACGCCATCTCATAGGAACAATGTCACTCAATCACGCACCGCATGTAGCGCGCCCTGCTGCCGGCCGGTGGCATGAGGTACGCAGACACGCTTCGCGTACGTGATTTGAGCTGGGTTGCTGCGTGGACGCATTTGGTGCCAGTCCGTGCAATGCTTCTTGCGTGCACAAAATACATAAAACACTTTACACTGTAGCATCCTGGGAAAAATAATCTGATTAGCACATGTGTTGTGTTCCATGATAAGTGTCTCTCTAGCACGAATGTAAATTGTCACTGTTTATTCACTAGAGCGTTAACAATTCACACAACTGAAGTTTGTCACACTGTTTGAAAACTGTTCCCGGTTTGAATGACCACAACAAACGTGTCTCAACACTATCTGTTACACTTATTTAGTGCGGTTATACGCGTGTTTTTAATCAGGCATTTATTAAACGTCTCTGCTAACACAGTTTATTCGTAGCACTATAGAGTCACATCGTGTGGAATTGCAGTTCTATGTGTTGTCGATAACATATCGTCCCAACAATGTTTTTATCGAAGTTAGTCACAGTTTGTGCCTTAAAAGTAGCGTTTCTCTATGCTGCACTTCGCTATATTGCTTCGGGTGTGTGTAAAAGTGTATCACCCATGGGATTAGGGCACAAGAATAGGCTGAAGACGTCGATTCATCTCTCATCGGATGCTATACACAGCCCAAAACCGGTAAGTCCGAGCTACGCCATTGTTCATTACCTTTTTGTGTGGTTCTAAGTTTTATAAACGCTTCAAAGTGCACATTTTGCACTCGCCTGAGTGTCCCATGTTCACTTCATAGTGCATTTTATTGTCCTTCTGTCCATGTGGCACTATTTGCGAAACATATAAACAGTCACGTTTGCAAGTGTACATCTTATTTACAAGCGTGTCCCTGCTACGTGAATACAAGAAATCGATATCCAAAATACATTATTGTTTACATAATATATGCGTATTAAACTTGTTCACATTGAAACCATGCCTTCATAGAAATATCTTACTGCTATACAATTTTCACCAGCGGTCTGATTTAACATTCCTACCGAGTGGCTCATGTGTGCAACATCATTGTCAACACATACATGACGCCTCGACAATTCCCTGTTGCCCACTGCAAGTGAAATTCCTATTCACGGCAAACTAATAACGACCTCAGAGAGCAAAGCACGAGATATTCCCAAAGAAAGGGAAGCTAAAAACCGAAATTCGTGTTCGCGAAATTAAACATGCCTCAAAAACCGCAAGTGTCAAGTCTGTGTCTCGCCTAGCATAATCGGTTCATCTCATGGTCTTACAAAATTATGCATACAGCAAGGCACGTAAATGTTTCTTTACTACAATGTTATCTACGTCATAAATTGTGTTCACAGAAAAATGTATATAGATATATACAATAAACAAACATCAGTAAAAATGTTAATGCTCAGAAGTTAACTAAATACTTACTAAATATGAGTTCAAAAACTTAAAGCTATTATTTACATAGATCTGTGAATGTAATTATTTCTGTAGCACATTTCTGGTGCCAAATATGAGAATACGCTATTCATGTAGCAAATATGTCAATAAGAAATTTCCTAATAAAACATTCTTTAAATGACTCAATCAAGTTTTTTTTTAAATCCAAGTAAAATGAAACATTAATAGGAGTCAGCAACATGACTGCATGGTCATAGAGCTGTTTGCATAAAAGATAGAAATAGCAGTACATCTTAATGTAACTCTTTACAGATTTACGTACTGTATTTATGCCAGATACTGACAGTTTCCTTACTAGCAATATTTCTCACTTCATTTCAGTTCGTGTTTATTTTCTGTAAGCACTAAAGGTGCTACCTTTGTTCAGTTCATTAGTGACAGTGTCTGGATGACACTTATTACTCTAGGAATAAATATAAAATATACAAATAAAGAAGAAACAAAAGAAATACTTCACAGCTAAACACAGGAAACGAATACCAAAACTAGTAATAATCTCTGCATTGGACTAGTATGCACACTGTATGCACTACTGTCCTTTCTCAATTAATTAGTCAAATCCGGTTCATTTGTTTATGTACAACTTTACATTCTCTGTTTGTTCCTTTTATAGTCCATAGTCTGTCTCTCTTAACAAATACGAGGGTCACTCCAAAAGAAATGCACACTATTTTTGTAAAAATACAGTTTTCATTCTGCATGTGTGAAAGTTTTACAGTGTGTAGATACATCCTTCCTGCTTGTTTTCAAACTTAGTTCAACCTGTTCCCGTGAGTGGCGCCGTCATACCATGTCTTCAAGATGGCTGCTACCCTTGACGTTCGTCAGTAGCAACGTGCTGTCATAGAATTCCTGAGCTGTGAAAATTAGACAGTGGGAAACATCCACAAGAGGTTGAAAAAGGTTTATGGCGATGCTGCTGTCGATCGCAGTACAGTTAGTCGGTGGGCAAGCAGGTTACGTGATGAAAGCGATCACGGCAATATTGAGGATTTTCCTCGCAGCGGCAGGCCTCGTACTGCACACATTCCAGACAGTGTGCAGAGAGTTAACGAATTGGTGACTGCTGACAGACGCATCACAGTGAACGAATTGTCATGCTACGTTGGGATAGGGGTAGGAAGTGTTTGCAGAATACTGAAAGTGTTGGCGTTAAAAAATTTTGTTGTTGCATGACAATGCACAATGTCAGTCAAAAAACCATGGAAGCAATCACAAAACTCGGATGGTCAACACTGAAACACCCGTCATACAGTCCTGACCTGGCTCCATGTGACTATCATCTCTTTGGGAAACTGAAAGACTCTCTTTGTGGAACAAGGTTTGAAGATGATGACTCCCTTGTGCACGCTGCCAAACAGTGGCTCCAACAGGTTGGTCCAGAATTATGCCATGCAGGGATACAGGCACTGGTTCCAAGATGGTGTAAGGCAGTTGAGAGGGATGGAAATTATGTGGAGAAATGAAAATATTGTTCCTAAAGGATGTATCTACACACTGTAAAACTTTCAAACATGTAGAATAAAAGATGGATTAAAAAAATAGTATGTATTTCTTTTGGAGTGACCCTCGTATGTGAATACAAAATCCATGAGATAACACAGATAATAATAATAAGGAAAATAATACAAAATGCTGCATGCCCTTGTTTACATAGATAAATATAAATTCTGTTCATCATTGTACATGTTTCTTGAGATCATTTTGATGGTATAAGCCTTTGATCTTCCGAGATTCTGGGTAGGCTAGCAAGTAACTGCCTTCATAAAGAATGCGTACAATTTCGTATGGGAAGGTGTACAAAGTTTGCCACTTCTTGTTCCGCCTTAAAAGTAAGGAAGATTTTGGATGTGATCTCAGGAGGATACGATCTCCGACTTTATAGTTTTACACTTTGCCAAGCTTCTTATTATAAGCACGCTTCCTTGTCTGTGCAGCAGCATTAAGCGCTCGTCTGATTCGTTCCTCTCTGGATAATTCACCATCAGAGCGTTTCGGCAGAGGATTGACCCATTCATTCCTCTCTTTAGTATCGAACATAATAGCTGTGTAAGTTGCGTCTTTTTATGGGGAAAATTGTTTACCATGTGCTCAAATGGTGAAAAAATTCCACCCATTTGATTTGTTTATTCAGTATATATGTTCGAATGAACCTATTAAATTCCCGGATAATCCTTCTGTAGGATTTGATTCTGGATGGAAATTGCTTATTAGTATCTGGCAGATACCATTTCCCTTCAAGAAGTTTTTCCATCTCTTGCCAGTGAAATCTGATGCATTATGGGATAGAATAGCATCCAGCTTCCCAAACCTGGGAAATAAATGTTCTCGGAATCGTTTAATGATTGTCGCTGCTGTTGCTGACTTAGTGGTATACAAACGTACATATGTCAAGAAGAGGTCGTATAAGGCGCAATGTATTTGACACCTCCCCTCGCCTGAGGGTGGGGGCCGGAGACGTCAATGGCCACCACCTCTCCTGGTTTATTTGTGATAATTGGATGCAGTGCTATTTTATTGGGAAGACTAGAAGGCTTACTTCGGTGACAAACTTTACAGGTGCGAAGCAATTTATGCACACAACAGTGCAGATTCAATATGTAACAGTACGGCTCAATTTTTTTCTTACACTTTTCCACCCCAAAGTGCCCCCATGCGATATGGATGTACCATATCACATGTTCCTTACACCTGTCTGGTATGCAGACACACCATGACTCCGGTTGTTTGCGTTGGCGGCGAAAAAGCGCATCATTATCGTAAAGTGTTGTGACAGTTCGTGGTGTGGCCGCTCGGCAAGCGTACACTTGAGTTGGGCCCACCTGTCATCTGCATCCTGTAAATTAGCCATGTTCCTACACATTTCTAAATAGCACTGGCGGAGCAAAGTGTCTTTCATCAACATAATTTTGAAACTGGACATTTGTTCCACTAAGTCTGAATACTCAGGTAAATCTTGTGGTAAACGAGAGAGCGCGTCTGCTACGACGTTCACCCTACCACTTATATGCACAATTTCGTAATCATATTCCTGAAGTAGCAGCGTCCACCGCGCTAGGCGCTGATGCAACAATTTGCACGTTCGGAGAAAACAATGCACCTGGTGGTCACAATAAACTTTGATATGTTTATCATGGATGTAATAATTAAATTTCCTAAAAGACCACACAATGGCCAATGCCTCTAACACTGTAGCGGTGTAAGTTCTTTCACATTCAGTCAGTACTCGACTTCCAAAACTGATGAATTTGTACGTTATCTAGCCTTCTGTGTTGTCCTCCTGAAAGAGGCATGCTCCTAAACCAGAGCAGGAAGCATCAGTTGCTATGCAGAAATCTTTGATCATGTCAGGGTGATGCAGGATGTTCGCTGATTTCAAACTCTGTTTGATATTATCGAACGCCTGCTGGCATTTGCTTGACCAATGCCAAACCACATTCTTTTCCAGTAAATTTAAAAGATCAGGATCATTAATCGACTGATTGGGTGTAAAACGGCGAAAAAATGATGCAAGTCCATGGAAAGATTTAAGTCGCATTTTAGTGGCAGGTGCTGGTAACTTGCGAATTGCATCCATCTTTTCTGGATCAGATAATATGCCTGTGGGAGAAACAATGTGTCCAAGAAATTTTAATTTATCTCTAGCAAACTTCGATTTCTCTAAGTCGGCTGTTACGCCGAACTCAGAGAACGTCTTGAACACTCTATCTAGTGCATCCAGGTGCTCTTCCCATGTGGGCGTTGCGACTAGCAGATCGTCCACGTACAGTGTTACTGTTGTTGTTGTTGTGGTCTTCAGTCCTGAGACTGGTTTGATGCAGCTCTCCATGCTACTCTATCCTGTGCAAGCTTTTTCATCTCCCAGTACCTACTGCAACCTACATCCTTCTGAATCTGCTTAGTGTATTCATCTCTTGGTCTCCCTCTACGATTTTTACCCTCCACGCTGCCCTCCAATACTAAATTGGTGATCCCTTGATGCCTCAGAACATGTCCTACCAACCGATCCCTTCTTCTGGTCAAGTTGTGCCACAAACTTCTCATCTCCCCAATCCTATTCAATACTTCCTCATTAGTTATGTGATCTACCCACCTAATCTTCAGCATTCTTCTATAGCACCACATTTCGAAAGCTTCTATTCTCTTCTTGTCCAAACTATTTATCGTCCATGTTTCACTTCCATACATGGCTACACTCCATACGAATACTTTCAGAAACGACTTCCTGACACTTAAATCAATACTGGATGTTAACAAATTTCTCTTCTTCAGAAACGCTTTCCTTGCCATTGCCAGCCTACATTTTATATCCTCTCTACTTCGACCATCATCAGTTATTTTGCTCCCCAAATAGCAAAACTCCTTTACTACTTTAAGTGCCTCATTTCCTAATCTAATTCCCTCAGCATCACCCGACTTAATTAGACTACATTCCATTATCCTTGTTTTGCTTTTGTTGATGTTCATCTTATATCCTCCTTTCAAGACACTGTCCATTCCATTCAACTGCTCTTCCAAGTCCTTTGCTGTCTCTGACAGAATTACAATGTCATCGGCGAACCTCAAAGTTTTTATTTCTTCTCCATGAATTTTAATACCTACTCCTAATTTTTCTTTTGTTTCCTTTACTGCTTGCTCAATATACAGATTGAACAACATCGGGGAGAGGCTACAACCTTGTCTTACTCCCTTCCCGACCACTGCTTCCCTTTCATGTCCCTCGACTCTTATAACTGCCATCTGGTTTCTGTACAAATTGTAAATAGCCTTTCGCTCCCTGTATTTTACCCCTGCCACCTTTAGAATTTGAAAGAGAGAATTCCAGTCAACATTGTCAAAAGCTTTCTCTAAGTCTACAAATGCTAGAAACGTAGGTTTGCCTTTCCTTAATCTTTCTTCTAAGATAAGTCGTAAGGTCAGTATTGCCTCACGTGTTCCAGTGTTTCTACGGAATCCAAACTGATCTTCCCCGAGGTTGGCTTCTACTACTTTTTCCATTCGTCTGTACAGAATTCGTGTTAGTATCTTGCAGCTGTGACTTATTAAGCTGATAGTTCGATAATTTTCACATCTGTCAACACCTGCTTTCTTTGGGATTGGAATTATTATATTCTTCTTAAAATCTGAGGGTATTTCGCCTGTTTCATACATCTTGCTCACCAGATGGTAGAGTTTTGTCAGGACTGGCTCTCCCACGGCCGTCAGTAGTTCCAATGGAATGTTGTCTACTCCGGGGGCCTTGTTTCGACTCAGGTCTTTCAGTGCTCTGTCAAACTCTTCACGCAGTATCATATCTCCCATTTCATCTTCATCTACATCCTCTTCCATTTCCATAATATTGTCCTCAAGTACATCGCCCTTGTATAGACCCTCTATATACTCCTTCCACCTTTCTGCTTTCCCTTCTTTGCTTAGAACTGGGTTTCCATCTGAGCTCTTGATATTCATACAAGTCGTTCTCTTATCTCCAAAGGTCTCTTTAATTTTCCTGTAGGCGGTATCTATCTTACCCCTAGTGAGATATGCCTCTACATCCTTACATTTGTCCTCTAGCCATCTCTGCTTAGCCATTTTGCACTTCCTGTCGATTTCATTTTTGAGACGTTTGTATTCCTTTTTGCCTGTTTCAGTTACTGCATTTTTATATTTTCTCCTTTCATCAATTAAATTCAATATTTCTTCTGTTACCCAAGGATTTCTACTAGCCCTCGTCTTTTTACCTACTTGATCCTCTGCTGCCTTCACTACTTCATCCCTCAAAGCTACCCATTCTTCTTCTACTGTATTTATTTCCCCCATTCCTGTCAATTGCTCCCTTATGCTCTCCCTGAATCTCTGTACAACCTCTGGTTCTTTTAGTTTATCCAGGTCCCATCTCCTTAAATTCCCACCTTTTTGCAGTTTCTTCAGTTTTAATCTACAGGTCATAACCAATAGATTGTGGTCAGAGTCCACATCTGCCCCTGGAAATGTCTTACAATTTAAAACCTGGTTCCTAAATCTCTGTCTTACCATTATATAATCTATCTGATACCTTTTAGTATCTCCAGGGTTCTTCCATGTATACAACCTTCTTTCATGATTCTTAAACCAAGTGTTAGTTATCATTATGTTGTGTTCTGTGCAAAATTCTACAAGGCGGCTTCCTCTTTCATTTCTGTCCCCCAGTCCATATTCACCTACTATGTTTCCTTCTCTCCCTTTTCCTACACTCGAATTCCAGTCACCCATGACTATTAAATTTTCGTCTCCCTTCACAATCTGAATAATTTCTTTTATTTCATCATACATTTCTTCAATTTCTTCGTCATCTGCAGAGCTAGTTGGCATATAAACTTGTACTACTGTAGTAGGTGTGGGCTTCGTATCTATCTTGGCCACAATAATGCGTTCACTATGCTGTTTGTAGTAGCTTACCCGCATTCCTATTTTCCTATTCATTATTAAACCTACTCCTGCATTACCCCTATTTGATTTTGTGTTTATAACCCTGTAGTCACCTGACCAGAAGTCTTGTTCCTCCTGCCACCGAACTTCACTAATTCCCACTATATCTAACTTCAACCTACCCATTTCCCTTTTTAAATTTTCTAACCTACCTGCCCGATTAAGGGATCTGACATTCCACGCTCCGATCCGTAGAACGCCAGTTTTCTTTCTCCTGATAACGACATCCTCTTGAGTTACTATATCCAGAAATTCCGGCCCTACGACCATGGTTGATTCAAATGGCTCTGAGCACTGTGGGACTTAACTTCTGAGGTCATCAGTCCCCTAGAACCTAGGACTACTTAAACCTAACTAACCTAAGGACAGCACACACATCCATGCCCGAGGCAGGATTCGAACCTGCGACCGTAGCGGTCGTGAGGTTCCAGACTGTAGCGCCTTGAACCGCTCGGCCACCCATAGGACCATGTCCAGGGTGGAGATAAACAAGCTGGTGCTTACATTCTAAATTTCCTAAAAGACCACACAATGGCCAATGCCAATACCTAAATTGGTAAGACCTGTCAACAAAGACGAAAACAGTATACTTTCTAAATTCTTCTGCTAACTTCACTTGCCAGTACGAGTAGCATATGTCGAGCGATGAGATAAGTTCAGTACCCCATGAAATTTCTGCAATTGTTATTCTAAACTCTGGGGTCGAATCCTCACTGGGACAATTATCTTGTTGATTGACCTCACGTCCAGAACAAGGCGCACCTCTCCAACTGCTGTGCCCACCGCTAAGAGAGGGCTGCTGTGTGGGGAGAAAGATGGTTCGATGGTGCGCCACTGAATCATCTTATTAAGCTCCCGTTTGATGGCCTCCCGCTTAGACCACGGGACGAAGTAGGTTGCACGTGCAAAGGTCTTACGGAGGTATACATCCATCTGGTATTCATATCTTTTATGACGCCAGGCCTTCTGGAAAAGACCTGAACGTATATCTTCAAAAGTAAAAATAAATCTTCTCTTTGTTCTTCCGACAAAGACATTGCTTCCTCGGACTTACTCTGAACTGAGATCTACGTCTACGTCTACGTCATACTGCTGGTCATCCTGTTCATCTGGTGCGAGGCTACGGTACCTAGGATTGTCTTTCACCCATCGCTTCCTTTTATTTATGATTTTCACTTGAATACCATCAGACAGTCTGGTATACCGACCTTTTGTTTTAATTAGGTTCAGAATTTTTAATTCTCCTCCAATCCTCAAACGACATTGACCATGGGGAAGGTCGATAGCTACGTTCCTATCCCGCATATACTCAATGCCTACGAGACAGGACACTGTGAGGCCGCTCACGACGAGGAACGTGCATCTGCCGGCTCCGCTCTCGTATTTAATATCTACTTGCGCCTGTATCGTAACTCGTTGGCCTCCAGAGCCAATAGCACTGGATACCACACAATTCTGAACCGGTGACTTCAATACTTTTCGATGCTGAGTGATCATGTTGGAAAAAATTTGCTTCAATAACATTCACACTCGCGCCAGGATAAAAATGAGCGTTGTAGGAATACCTCCTACTACGGCTTGCACAGCAGCCTGTGCAAATTCACGATTCTGTTCGGAAGTTGTTCCATTATCAGTAAACAACTTCTGCCACATGTCCTGGTCGTCATTGTACCGGAGCATATGCACATGCTCTAGCACAGTTCTGCCCCCATTCCGTCTCGCTGCTGCCTTCAGGAAGCACAACTCAGCCGCACTTTCGTCCAGAACAGTAATTAATTTTTCTCGCATATTGGGTGGCAACTTTGCCTTTAACAGCCGGAGCACATCTTTCTATGCCACCGGATCGTCCCAATACCGAGTGAGATTGATGTATTTCACGAAATACCGGCGTAACCCTCCTATTTGCGAGTTGTACTGTTCAGGCGAAAAGATCTTTTTTCGTAATCTCTCGTGTACTCCTGCCGACCAATATTTCGAAAGGAATGCCTTTCCAAATTGACTATATGTATCATAATTCTCTATAGCTTCTGTCGCCCACAAGGCTCCATCGCCTTGGATGTGCCATGCTACGAACTGTATACGTTGTCGTTCGTTCCACGTTTTAGGAAGCACGTTCCTAAACGACCGGGTAAATACAACCGGGTGCACTGGCTTCTTATCTGGTATGAATAAGTGGTACTGTCGGTATTTTAATAGGCTCTCATACATTAAAATAGCCATCAAAGCATTGTCTGCCCCGATCGTTCTAGGCGATTGTTGTATGTCGGGGTGCTCTCTCTGATGATCTTCATAAATTGATTCTGCATTTTCCGGATCAGTTTCAGACCCGTCACGCATGTGTACACCGGGCTGCGGTACAGCACATGATTGTTGCGGTAATGTTTCCGCAACGCAATGAACGTCCTGGATTTGTGTCGCGATTTCTTCGCGCCACTTTGGTATTTCGTGCGTCGCAACCTGCTGAAGCTGCTCTATGTCGGTGGCTATTATTTTCTTCGTTTTATTTAACTCTGCGGCTTCTTGGCCGTTAGCGCTGGCTATGGCGCTCTTTACTTCGGATGTAAACCGATCACCTATCATTTTGTCGTTTTCTCTCAACCAGTCGTGGAATTCTTTATTTATAGTCTCACTTTGCTCAGCTGTTTTAGCAGTGGCAGCTGGATCTGGTTCGAGAGGTAAATTATTTACTACCTGTGCTAATTGCACAATGGATTCTTCCGTCTTCTTTTGCGCTCTTTGCACTCATTCTATCGTCTCTTCAGTGGTTATCTGTGCAGTTTGCACAGCACCCATTAATTTACTTACCGTTTCTGCCAGGTCTTTAGTGACCTTTTGCATTGCTGAGACTTCTTTTGCAATACTTTTGAAGCCCATATTCAATTTCGCTACTAGTGATTCATCGCGTTCTCTTTCCCTTTGTGCTTTCTCGCGTTCTTTTTCCTTTGCAGCTTGCGCTTCATCGCGTTCGTTCATCAAGTGCGCGATTTTGTCTAATAAAGCTGCAAAAGGGTCTGCAGCGGGTGCAGGGCTTTGTCCGGCATCCCCTGCAGAATGAGACCGCTCCATTATACCAACTGCTGTATTTTCTGGCTTAGTTCCAACTGCTACCGAGTCAGATGCAAGTTGCTAACATCGGCAACATCTTTGTCAGTAGTTTCTTGTACAGGGTCCATGTTTACGAATTTACCAATTTTGGTCATTTCCCAAACAACTATACCTAGAGATGGAACTCTCCTTCGATCTAATCTGAATAACCAAACGAACTTTATAGGCAGAATATGGAGTTACCTGAATGGCAGAATAACAAGCTACCTTTAACATAACACATGAAAATTTACTTGCAGCTGGCGTGTAGCTAATCAATAGCTCTAATTCTACGCCGCAGTGCAACAATAGCTGCACTATTCTACGCTGGCTGACCACAAAATGATGCGACTGTGCAGGGCAAAACTATTGCAATATACTGCGATGACAACAAGCTAGCAACCGTACCTGTTATGCAGAACTGCATCATGGAGTGGAGGTGAAGCTCATCATCTACGACAGGAATCAATTTTCCGCTTCAGCATCTGTTTCCCTAGTACATCACAGGTGCAGCTGGTTCATAAAGAATAAAACTAACAATAAATTAGTACATCTACATCTACATTCTACATTGATACTCCGCAAGCCACCCAACGGTGTGTGGCGGAGGGCACTTTACGTGCCACTGTCATCACCTCCCTTTCCTGTTCCAGTCGCGTATGGTTCGCGGGAAGAACGACTGTCTGAAAGCCTCCGTGCGCGCTCTAATCTCTCTAATTTTACATTCGTGATCTCCTCGGGAGGTATAAGTAGGGGGAAGCAATATATTCGATACCTCATCCAGAAACGCACCCTCTCGAAACCTGGCGAGCAAGCTACACCGCGATGCAGAGCGCCTCTCTTGCAGAGTCTGCCACTTGAGTTTATTAAACATCTCCGTAACGCTATCACGGTTACCAAATAACCCTGTGACGAAACGCGCCGCTCTTCTTTGGATCTTCTCTATCTCCTCCGTCAGACCGATCTGGTACGGATCCCACACTGATGAGCAATACTCAAGTATAGGTCGAACGAGTGTTTTGTAAGCCACCTCCTTTGTTGATGGACTACATTTTCTAAGCACTCTCCCAATGAATCTCAACCTGGTACCCGCCTTACCAACAATTAATTTTATATGATCATTCCACTTCAAATCGTTCCGCACGCATACTCCCAGATATTTTACAGATGTAACTGCTACCAGTGTTTGTTCCGCTATCATATAATCATACAATAAAGGATCCTTCTTTCTATGTATTCGCAATACATTACATTTGTCTATGTTAAGGGTCAGTTGCCACTCCCTGCACCAAGTGCCTATCCGCTACAGATCTTCCTGCATTTCGCTAAAATTTTCTAATGCTGCAACTTCTCTGTATACTACAGCATCATCCGCGAAAAGCCGCATGGAACTTCCGACACTATCTACTAAGTCATTTATATATATATTGTGAAAAGCAATGGTCCCTTAACACTCCCCTGTGGCACGCCAGAGGTTACTTTAACGTCTGTAGACGTCTCTCCATTGATGACAACATGCTGTGTTCTGTTTGCTAAAAACTCTTCAATCCAGCCACACAGCTGGTCTGATATTCCGTAGGCTCTTACTTTGTTTATCAGGCGACAGTGCGGAACTGTATCGAACGCCTTCCGGAAGTCAAGAAAAATAGCATCTACCTGGGAGCCTGTATCTAATATTTTCTGGGTCTCATGAACAAATAAGGCGAGTTGGGTCTCACACGATCGCTGTTTCCGGAATCCATGTTGATTCCTACAAAGTAGATTCTGGGTTTCCAGAAATGACATGATACGCGAGCAAAAAACATGTTCTAAAATTCTACAAGAGATCGACGTAAGAGATATAGGTCTATAGTTTTGCGCATCTGCTCGACGACCCTTCCTGAAGACTGGGACTATCTGTGCTCTTTTCCAATCATTTGGAACCCTCCGTTCCTCTAGAGACTTGCGGTACACGGCTGTTAGGAGGGGGGCAAGTTCTTTCGCGTACTCTGTGTAGAATCGAATTGGTATCCCGTCAGGTCCAGTGGACTTTCCTCTATTGAGTGATTTCAGTTGCTTTTCTATTCCTTGGACACTTATTTCGATGTCAGCCATTTTTTCGTTTGTGCGAGGATTTAGAGAAGGAACTGCAGTGCGGTCTTCCTCTGTGAAACAGCTTTGGAAAAAGGTGTTTAGTATTTCAGCTTTACGCGTGTCATCCTCTGTTTCAATGCCATCATCATCCTGTAGTGTCTGGATATGCTGTTTCGAGCCACTTACTGATTTAACGTAAGACCAGAACTTCCTAGGATTTTCTGTCAAGTCGGTACATAGAATTTCACTTTCGAATTCAATGAACGCTTCACGCATAGCCCTCCTTACGCTAACTTTGATATCGTTTAGCTTCTGTTTGTCTGAGAGGTTTTGGCTGCGTTTAAACTTGGAGTGGAGCTCTCTTTGCTTTCGCAGTAGTTTCCTAACTTTGTTGTTGTACCACGGTGGGTTTTTCCCGTCCCTCACAGTTTTACTCGGCACGTACCTGTCTAAAACGCATTTTACGATTGCCTTGAACTTTTTCCATAAACACTCAACATTGTCAGTGTCGGAACAGAAATTTTCGTTTTGATCTGTTAGGTAGTCTGAAGTCTGCCTTCTATTACTCTTGCTAAACAGATAAATCTTCCTCCTTTTTTTATATTCCTATTAACTTCCATATTCAGGGATGCTGCAACGGCCTTATGATCACTGATTCCCTGTTCTGCACTTAAAGAGTCGAAAAGTTCGGGTCTGTTATCAGTAGGTCCAAGATGTTATCTCCACGAGTCGGTTATCTGTTTAATTGCTCGAGATGATTTTCGGATAGTGCACTCAGTATAATGTCACTCGATGCTCTGTCCCTACCACCCGTCCTAAACATCTGAGTGTCCCAGTCTATATCTGGTAAATTGAAATCTCCACCTAAGACTATAACATGCTGAGAAAATTTATGTGAAATGTATTCCAAATTTTCTCTCAGTTGTTCTGCCACTAATGCTGCTGAGTCTGGAGGTCGGTAAAAGGAGCCAATTATTAACCTAGTTCGGTTGTTTAGTGTAACCTCCACCCATAATAATTCACAGGAACTATCCACTTCTACTTCACTACAGGATAAACTACTACTAACAGCGACGAACACTCCACCACCGGTTGCATGCAATCTATCCTTTCTAAACACCGTCTGTACCTTTGTAAAAATTTCGGCAGAATTTATCTCTGGCTTAAGCCAGCTTTCTGTACCCATAACGATTTCAGCTTCGGTGCTTTCTATCAGCGCTTGAAGTTCCGCTACTTTACCAACGCAGCTTCGACAGTTGACAATTACAATACCGATTGCTGTTTGGTCCCCGCATGTCCTGACTTTGCCCCGCACCCGTTGAGGCTGTTGTCCTTTCTGTACTTGCCCAAGGCCATCTAACCTAAAAAACCGCCCAGCCCACGCCACACAACCCCTGCTACCCGTGTAGCCGCATGTTGCGTGTAGTGGACTCCTGACCTATCCAGCGGAACCCGAAACCCCACCACCCTATGGCGCAAGTCGAGGAATCTGCAGCCCACATGGTCGCAGAACCGTCTCAGCCTCTGATTCAGACCCTCCACTCGGCTCTGTACCAAAGGTCCGCAGTCAGTCCTGTCGACGATGCTGCAGATGGTGAGCTCTGCTTTCATCCCGCTAGCGAGACTGGCAGTCTTCACCAAATCAGATAGCCGCCGGAAGCCAGAGAGGATTTCCTCCGATCCATAGCGACACACATAATTGCTGCCGACATGAGCGACCACCTGCAGATGGGTGCACCCTGTACCCTTCATGGCATCCGGAAGGACCCTTTCCACATCTGGAATGACTCCCCCCGGTATGCACACGGAGTGCACATTGGTTTTCTTCCCCTCTCTTGCTGCCATTTCCCTAAGGGGCCCCATTACGCGCCTGACGTTGGAGCTCCCAACTACCAGTAAGCCCACCCTTTGCAACTGCCCGGATCTTGCAGACTGAGGGGCAACCTCTGGAACAGGACAAGCAGCCATGTCAGGCCGAAGATCAGTATCAGCCTGAGACAGAGCCTGAAACCGGTTCGTCAGACAAACTGGAGAGGCTTTCCATTCAGCCCTCCGGAATGTCTTTCGCCCCCTGCCACACCTTGAGACGACCTCCCACTCTACCACAGGTGAGGGATCAGCCTCAATGCGGGCAGTATCCCGGGCAACCACAGTCGTAGTCCGATCAGGGGATGCGTGGGACGAGCTGGCCGTCCCCGACAAACCCCCATCTGGACCCCCACAGTGATGCCCATTGGCAACAGCCTCAAGCTGTGTGACCGAAGCCAACACTGCCTGAAGCTGGGAGCGAAGGGATGCCAACTCAGCCTGCATCCGAACACAGCAGTTGCAGTCCCTATCCATGCTAAAAACTGTCTTGCAAAGAACGTCTGAACTAATCTACAGAGAGCGCAAACAAATCGATAAAATTTAAACGGTTATTAAAATACAAGATTGCCTAGTAAATGCAGTAATGCTGCTACTTGCGCACTGCTGACACTGCTCGGCGGCGGAAGGAGACTAAGCGAAATTACACTATTCAGGTACTAAAAACGCGATGCTACACTCTCAAATACTATAATACGCCCGAAATTTATGAATTAAACAATGCAAGTACCAAAAACACGCAAAGAAATTAAGAATTAAACTATGTAACAAACGAGTGAGCTAGGAGTATACGACTTGCTGCTCAGCTGCTTATCCAACGGCGGCAGGGAGCACACTGACTGACCAACCGACACTGGCCGTTCAAAACAAAAACAGTAGACAAACGACTACGCGAATTTACACTATTCAGGTACTAAAACGCGATGCTACAACTATCAAATACTATAATACGCCCGAAATTTATGAATTAAACAATGCAAGTACCAAAAACACGCAAAGAAATTAAGAATTAAACTATGTAACAAATGAGTGAGCTAGGAGTATACGACTTGCTGCTCAGCTGCTTATCCAACGGCGGCAGGGAGCACACTGACGCCCCACGTTGGGCTCCAGTTGAATCACTACTCTATGTGATCATAAGTATCCGGACACCCCCAAAAATATGTTTTTCATATTAGGTGCATTGTGCTGCCACCTACTGCTGGGTACACCATATGGGCGACCTCAATAATCGTTAAACGTCTTGAGAGAGCGGAATGGGGCGCTCCGCCGAACTCACGGATTTCGAACGTGGTCAGGTAATTGGGTGGCAATTGTGTCATACGTCTGTACGCGAGATTTCCACACTCCTAAACATCCCTAGGTCAACTGTTTCCGATGTGATAGTGAAGTGAAAACGTGAAGAGACACGAACTGCATAAAAGCGTACAGGCGGACCTCGTGTGTTGACTGACAGTGACCGCCGACAGTTGAAGAGGGTCATAATGTGTAATATGCAGACATCTACCCAGACCATCACACAGGAATTCCAGACTGCATCAGGATCCACTGCACGTACTGTGACAGTTAGGCGGGAGGTGAGAGAACGGATGATGTTTGATGTGTCGGCAGCTGGGCCAACACCTTGTAGTTCGAGATGGCTGAAAATGCACGCTAGACTAACGCAGACGGGCGTGAAGTACTGGAACAGGCTACGTAATTAATACTATGAAGAAAAGTATGTAGCTGGATTAATACTTATCTTTAATCAATCATTGTGGTACATCGCTCTTGACGATACACAGGAGACTTTAATTACAATCACTGTAAGGCTAATGGCGCCTTGCTAGTTCGTAGCCATTAACTTAGCTGAAGGCTATTCTGTCTCTCGGCTAATGAGAGAGAAAGGCTTCGTACATCTAGTCGCTAGCTAGGTCGTCCGTACAACTGGGACGAGTGCTTGTTCGTATCACGAGACCTGCCTTGTGGTGGCACTAGGTCTGCGATTACACAGTGGCGACACGCGGGTCCGACATGTACTAAATGGACCGCGGCCGATTTAATCTACCACCTAGCAAGTGTGGTGTCTGGCGGTGACACCACAATGTTAAAAAGAAGGTAGCGCCAAAGCTTTTTAATCAGTAATGATATTTTTCAATGGAGAATGTCAATTAATAGTGCATCAAACAAGAGAAATGTTCATTTGCTGTGCTTATCCCACATAAACTGTTGTATTTAACACAGCCCAAGTGTTAATTTCTGTGACTTCACTAAATAATTATACCAGACAAACTTGTTCAGCATAAGTAGTCTCATAATCTAAACAGTGAACCTGAATTTTCTTCTCAGATATTCTCTTGTGTGCAAAGGCTGATGCTCGTCAAAAAAGGGTTTCATACATTTGTTTCTACATGATAGTGTGGAGAACCAGATTATCTCTTTATAACACACTGTGTAGATGCAGAAACACTTCATTGTTCCAGCACCTCCCCTCTTAAATTCTGTACACAGCATGAAATCATTCCTAGGCAAAAGCTATGTGTAAGGAGCTAATGAGGTCGAAAGTGAAATTAATTTATTCAAATGACCTGAAGGAATCCTCCCATAATCAACATAGATAAGTAAAGTCATGCTGCATCAATTATTCCTAGAACATAACTACCATTAACCATCAACGACACTGAAATAAAAATATTGTACAACTCAGTAAACCAGACAAAGTGAGATGTTCACAAACTACTGCCTTATATATTCACATAACTGATAACATTTACTTCATATGCGTATTCAATTACTTTCGGAGTTATGGCTGAATAATGGAAACTGAAAACTAAGTTAGCTATCCCTCCCTCCAAGGACCCACAAATACATCTTGCTTGTGATACATACAGGAATATTTCAGTTACATTATACTACTGTGAAACACTGTTCAATAACACCAATCATTTAGGCCTATCTTTACACCAGTTAAATTAATGTTACTTTTAATTTTATACATGATGAAGACAGAATGTGAGTTACTCAACACATCGATTATCGGCGATACGTATGTATTAAACTGAAATGTGAACTTGAAATCTAAGAATTTAATTCTTTGAATTAACACACGTTTTGCAAATGTTTTGGGTGTGTAGGAAAAACTGATGGTACAGCATTTTCTTGGAGCCGTACTGTTGAAAGAGAAATTTGGTCTATGTCCTCTTCTTGAAAATGCTGAGAACATATAGTGCTCCATTTAGACGCACACCAATTCTTCCTCCTCACAGCATTCTCCCATAGAGCTTTCCAACTTTCATTTCGGATTAAGATGGCTACCCTCGGCTTCACATAGCTTCACAGCTGTGACGTCCCTTTATTCTTACCTCCATGGTTCTTACTAGGCCTGGTAGGAAATATCAGAGGCATGAACTGCATCAGATGTTGAGCCACCACTGTGTAGGACATGGAGATACCACACACTCATGTGAGACAGTACTATTAGCACCTAATAGAATTTTAAAGTGGTCCTACTGTGGTCATCATTTGGCCAACTGGTTTTATGATACAATATCCAGATTTAATTTTATCCACTGTTGTCAGTGTCTCTTCTGTGACTGTATTACATATAAAAGACAGATCAACTGCCTTCAATCACAATTAGAAAAAACCTTATTAAACGCAAAAAGCTAACAGTACCAGAGATTCCAGAGTTAGTTGATTTGCTTGAACTACTACTACACTGTAACTACTTCTCATTTAATAAAGAAATATGCCAACAGAAAGGTGACTTAGCTATGGGTAACAAAATGTCAAGTGGCTGACATATTCATCAACCACATAAATATTAAATTTCTTAAAGGGAAAAATAAACTTGCTCAAAAAATTGTTTATTACGGAAGATTTGTGGATGACACTCTACTCCTATATGATGGTATAAAAGATGAACTTTATGAAGTTCTTGTAATATTCAGTTCACTCCACACTAAGTGGCTGACATATTCATCAACCACATAAATAAGAAATTTCTTAAAAGGAAAAATAAACTTGCTCAAAAAATTGTTTATTACAGAAGATTTGTGGATGACACTCTACTCCTATATGATGGTATAAAAGATGAACTTTATGAAGTTCTTATAATTTTCAGTTCACTCCACACTAAAATAAAGTTTAACTAAATGTGAAACATATCAGTCCATAAATTTCTTGGACCTCAAAATCATTAATGAACAGCAAGAACATAATTTTTACATTTACAGGAAACTGGCATACAATAACATCACAATACATTAATCATCACACCATTCAGATACACACAAGTAAGCTGCATTTAGATCGATGTTGAATGGTCACTCATTACCTTTAAAACTCAAAGCATTAACACATGAAATTGATATAATCAGAGTAACTGCCATAAATAGTGGGTATTCAAAAAAATCAATTGACAAAGCACACATCTTCACAAATTTTCCCTATTTAGGCACATCATCACAAAAGATCGCTAACTTATTTAGAAATAACAAATTTAAAATATCCTTCTCTGCAAACAACAAACTTGGAGACCACTTACCTCATACAGTAAACAAAGATAACCCAGCAACAGAACACAGTGGCATATATAAATTACAATGCAATGGTTGCCCAGCATTTTGCATAGGCAAAACAGAAAGAACTTCCCCGTACTTGTTAGAATGAACACACTGATATTTTTAGACTTAACTACTTAGACAAATCAACAATACATGTACCTTAATGGACAGAAACTAAGTGACAAATGCAACAACTTAATTATACTCCACACAGAAAACCATGGTAAAAATTTTGATCTGCTACACCAATTAGAAATAATGTTACACCAAAAAAATCTTCTGAAAACCTCTTGAATGAACAAACAGAGTTTACAGTTAAAGTTTTTTCAGTAAGTTTAAAAGTTTGTTTTCCCTAAATAAACAAATATTTAATAGTGTAACCATTTGATAACATACAGTCACATTTGACATATTAACAAATATTTCTTTTATAAATGATATCTATTTATGGTTAATACTTTAACAGCTTTGTACCTTTTTTGAAATAGTAACACCTGTGTATTTATAGAAGTGCAGTATCTTCACATTTGAAATTCTTTGACTTGTGTTTATAAATGTGTTGTACAATGGAAAGTGTGTACATAAACATGTCTATTAATACTGTACTTCAAAACCCTGTATTCACTGCTATAAACAGTAAGTTATTTTGCAATTTGACTTAGCTTTGTAAACTTATATTCACAAGGTGCCACTTAAATATAGCAATGTAATTTTACCAGGAAATAATTAATCTAAATCTGAAAAAAATGATATAGACTGTCAAAGCACATGACAATGGTCCCTCAGTGGTCAGAATGCATCATGACTGTAGGAGATTGTACTTCATTTTATGAATATACAGATTTTTGGGACATTCATATGTGACAGTGGCCAGATGCTGGATTGCATGAGAACATGAGAGTAGTCATACTCATCATCAAGGCCCCGGTTAACCATGTCTGAACACCACAAGGGAGAATCACCATATTGCGCACCAGTCACATTGTACCATGCTGGGGTGGAGTGAATGGTGCAAGGTCCCGGTTAACCACATCTGAACACCACAAGGGAGAATCACCATATTGCGCACCAGTCACATTGTACCATGCTGGAGGTGGAGAGAATGGTGGTGACAGGCTGTTGGGTTCTGGGCAAGCACTTTTACCAGTTACAAAGAGCTTTTATTGATTTTGATACATGATGTATTGAGGCAGGTACACCTCTCCCTGTTGCCCTGGCTGGTGGTGATGGATGGGCAGTGGCTTCCACCCATAGCTGCTGAGCCAGTGTTCTGGCTGGATAACGTGTGGAATCCCATCATCTCTGAGATTTGCTACAGGCATGAGTGACAATGCTGAAGAGGGCTGAGAATATCTTCATCAGTCTTCACTGGTTCACCTGAAGATGACTGGCAGGTGTCCAGTTGAAATATCATGGAATAAAGTTTACGATGACCGACTGCAATCCCGAACAATCTTTGAACATGTTGCACTTGATGGACAGCTTCCTGCAAACTCATTAACTCCACTCTTGCATCCCAGATACTAATCCCAGGGACTGCTATAGCCTCATCATCATTAGTCTTGCATTTAGTATTTGCATTCGAGATTGTACCACTTCCAAATCCCACTTCAGAGTGTTAGCCGAGGCCCTGACATAATTCGTTAGTCAGTTCCCAGAGCATGCATGTGTTGTTTAACATGCCATTCTCCAAGGTTGCAGTGTAAGGAAGTCTCCTCCATGATTACTCTAATTGCCTAACCCCCTAGTGGCTTTTACCATTTCATTTAACTAGTTTATGTCCCATGTGCCTGCTGTCCCAGTGATGGCCTTTAATATTCTGCCCTCAGCATCTACCCATCCCCTTTTCACTCCCATTGATGTGTGAAGAACCACTCCAGTGACCTCCTGCATCTATTCCTTTAATCATGCATATGCCCCAAGTAAATTCCTGTGCTCTTTTGAGATCTCTTTCAGCCTTCAGCTATTAAACCACTAACTGTTATATCCCTCAAGACACTTCCTCCAGGCTCCTAATTTCATTCCACAAGTCATACATATTGAACACTGAATATAATGACCACCTGTGGCTAGATAAGACCATGTCTGGTTGGCTGGGAAATGAAAGTCCCCCACCCAGGCGATTATTCTGCAGTGCCCTCACTCTGCCCAAGTGAAAAGGTAAAGTACCACCAAAACTACCATTCTTCATCTTCAGACTTTCTCCTGTAAGACGGAGACCAATATCACCTTCCTTCCCCTCAGAAGTCTTCTATCTCCAAACAGCATGTCTCAAAACACTTATGATGAAATCTACTCTAACACAAACACATAACTTCATCTAAAATGACAGTAATACCATATACTATACACAAAAGAAAAAATGACAAAACCAAACCACATATCAATTAATTCCTTGGCATCAATGCATAAAGAGTATGAGGTTTCTGGATCTCTCTCTCCTGTCACTCAACCTTCTGTTTCTTCTTTTTTGCCTATGTCCTCACTTTTGCCAGTGACTCTCTTGAAATTGCCAACAGTGCACCCTTAAATGGTCAAAGATGCCCAACATGCACAATTATTGTCCTTATTGGCAGCTGCAGCTTCACATTTACTGGTGACATACTTTCAATTACTTGGTACAGGCTCTGGTACTTTGTTACAAACTTCTTCAACTTTCCATTCACGGTATATGGGCTTGACAACATCACCCATTGGCCTACTTTATACTAACATAATGTTCCCACTTGCTTCACCACCCCTTCCTGCTTCTCCAGTGCCTCAGTGCTTGCTCACTGGACCTTTCTCCACACTTCCCTCACTGTTCTAGCAAACTCCCCTTTCTTGCTTCTTTTCTGGCTGATAATGTCAAAAGACAACATCATCTTCTTTTCTGTACAACCACTTAAATGGCAGCAACACTGTGCAAGTGTGTACTTTGGAGTTGTATGCACTCCTACAAAGGATAGATATGTGTCCCAATCTGAATGGTAGGCATTCATGTAATAACTAAGAATCTTCCCAATTGTCTAATGAATTTGTTCCATCATTCCGTTAGCTTGTGAATGAAGTGGACTGATTCTCAATTTTTTCACATTTAGTAATTGACACAACTCTCTCGTCAGGTCTGACATGAAAGAAGTCTGTCAGTTAGTTAGATACATGTTCCATTGGCTATTTGAATGACTCTTTTGTTGAATTAACATGGAATAAGGCAGTTTGCTGGATATGTGTACATTAGTAGTGTTAACATTAATGAACATATTATTTTTTTCAGTCCTGCTCATACAATTACAACTGATTTTTTTAACTGGCTACCAGTTTTTAAGTACAAATTCATCAATGGAATAGAAGGAGCCATCAAGGAGAAATGATTTTGAATTACATTTAAAACTTGCATCACTACCTAACAGCCATTTGATGTTATTTAGAAAATGATCAAAAAATTATTTTCTTTCATACTGAACTCCTTTCTGAGCCACTGACAACTTTAAAAATGAGTAAGAAAAGTCATTTTTCCATCTAGTGCTGTAGGTATGAACTTCACTGTTCTTCTCAGATTGTGATGGCTTATTTCTGACTAATTTCATTAGCAAATATATGTATTGTGAGAGCACAGTTAAAATGCCTAGCTCCTCGAAGATGTACCTACATGACATCTGTAGGTGGATATCATAGATTCTTACTGCTCATTTCTGTACAATCATTACTTCCTTTCTAAGTAATGAGTTACCCCCCAAGATTATTCTGTATGACATTACTGACTGGAAATATGCAAAATATGTCAGCAAGTTGATACATTTGTTTCCAAGATTAGCAATTATATAAAGAAATGATAATTAAATCAAGACCCTAAGCTGTCGACAAGTGTTGATAGACGCCAACAAGAACAGTTGAAAATGTGTGCCCTGACCATGGCTCGAACCAGAGATCTCCTGCTTACATGGGAAATGCTCTATCCATCTGAACCACCGAGCGCACAGAGGATAGTGCAACTGCAGGGATTTATCCCTTGCACGCTCCTCCTGAGACCCTGGTGTACTACATTCATAGTGCCCCTGTCCATTACACTCATTACTCGCAGCAGACAATCTTACTGAGTCCCGTAAGAGTTCAGGCAATGCGTGTGCATCCAGCACAGAAGAAGAAGGTCAATGGCTGGTTAGCCTTAACTATATGAAGGAGGTCCCGGTTTTGAGTGGAAGTCGGGGCACACATTTTCAGCTGTCCCTGTTGATGTATACCAATGCCTGTCAACAGCTTAGGGTCTTGATTTAATTATCATTTCATTCTCAGAGAGCTGCATTGTAACTGATGGTATCTGTTCTTTCAGACATGTCCGAAAGTACAGATACCATCATCATATTGTTAAAGATTTTCAGAGAACCACTAAATAATTCCTTGGAAAATATTGTTTACCAACTCTTCTATTTCTTTATCTCTAATGGGACTAGTATCACCAGCAAAAAGTACCAATTCTGCTTGTTGAATGTTAAGTGAAAGATCATCACATATACACACATCAAAAAAAGTTTTGCATCACCTCGGTTCGGAGAGTTTCGGAACCTGTACAGAAAATTGGGATAGAGATATACATAAACATCCTTTCCGCCCTTTTTATGCTCATGACAACCACACATTGCATGTACCATACAGCGAGACCTTCAGAAGTGATGGTCCAGATTGCTGTACACACCAGTACATCTAGTAGCCAGTAGCACGTCCTCTTGCATTGATGCATGCTTGTATTCATCGCGGCATACTATCCACAAGTTCACCGAGGCACTGTTGGTCCAGATTGTCCCACTTCTCAACAGCAATTCATCGTAGATCCCTCAGAATGGTTGGTGGGTCGCGTTGTTCATGAACAGTCCTTCTCAATCTATCCCAGTCATGTTCGATAGGGTTCGTGTCTGGAGAACATGATGGCCACTTTAGTTGAGCGATGTTATCCTGAAGGAAGTCATACACAAGATGTGCACAGTGGAGGCGTGAATTCTTGTCCATGAGGATGAATGCCTCGCCAATATCCTTCTGATATGGTTGCACTATTGGTCAGAGGATGGCATTCACGTATCGTACAGCCATTACGGCACCTTCCATGACCACCAGGGGCATACATTGGCCCCACATAATGCCAGCCCAAAACACTGGGGAACCTCCACGTTGCTGCACTTGCTGGACAGTGCGTGTAAGGTGTTCAGCCCGACCGGGTTGTCCCCAAACACGTCTCCGACGATTGTCTGGTTGAAGGCATATGCGACACTCATCAGTGAAGAGAATGTGATGCCAATCCTGAGCAGTCCATTTGGCATGTTGTTGAGCCCATCTGTACCATGCTGCATGGTATCGTGGTTGCAAAGATGGACCCATGGACGTCGGGTGTGAAGTTGCGCATCAAGCAGCCTATTGCACACAGTTTGAGTCATAACACGACGTCCTGTGGCTGCATGAAAAGCATTATTCAACATGGTGACGTTGCTGTCAGGGTTCCTCCAAGCCATAATCCGTAGGAAGCGGGCATCCACTGCAGTAGTAGCCCTTGGGCGGCCTGAGCGAGGCATGTCATCGACAGTTCCTGTCTCTCTGTATCTCCTCCATGTCCGATCAACATCGCTTCTGTTCATTCCGAGATGCCTGGACAATTTGTGGGGCGGCGAGTAAGTTACTTCACTGGTTTAAAGTTTTGATGCCGTCTTTAATCACGTGAGCCTGGCAACTAATTTGGTGGTCAGCCAGAAAGCGAAGGGAAACGTACTGACCTTAGTTTCCAGTCTGCACGGCCACATTTCGGTCCAGCCCATCAACATCTACATCTACATCTGCATCTACATGATTACTCTGCAATTCACATTTAAGTGCTTAGCAGAGGGTTCATCGGACCACAATCGTACTATCTCTCTACCATTCCACTCCCGAACAGTGCGCGGGAAAAACGAACACCTAAACCTTTCTGTTCGAGCTCTGTTTTCTCTTATTTTATTTTGATGATCATTCCTACCTATGTAGGTTGGGCCCAACAAAATATTTTCGCATTCGGAAGAGAAAGTTGGTGACTGAAATTTCGTAAATAGATCTCGACGCGACGAAAAACGTCTTTGCTTTAAGGGGCTCCGGAAAGGCTCAAAATCATGAAAAGTTTAATTTTTACTTTTTTGCGTTTTCTGAATCTGCAGACTATTACCTTTTAATAGATATATAATTTATTCAATTCCAAAGACTACAACTATTTTTAATTTTTTTTTGAAATGTATTCTACATGGGCGTGACCCACTGTGGCGCTGTTAAACTGCTGTCAAATGGTGTTATTATTAACTTCCGTGTTCATCAGGTACATTTTAGTGATGTGAGATAAAGCATGTGTTGTGGCTAACCTGTGATGGTTCAATATATATCGCTGGTGTGATTGTCGATTATTTTATGTTTATTTACTCTGTCGTTATCTCGAAAATATTCGTAATTAATTCTGTTTCTTGTATCACTGTTTTGTTGAAGTATAATAACGAGTAAAAGTAAAGCTATTAGAAATCCTCTGAAGGCTTTTAAGAAAAGGAGAAATGTTGGAAAGCCAAAGGTATGTGTTATTACTGTAAACAATAAAGACGATAACCAAGTGAGTGAGCCTAACCTCTCAAGTACACCTGCCCATAGCAGTCAAAGTGGGAAAGAAAATACTTCACAGAAGAACCTTGGTTCAATGAATGAAAACTATGAACGTTTTATGGGCGAATCGGATGTGAATGAAATATTTGATATGTCGGTTCTCAAAGGAATTTTTTCAAACTGTGTAAGATGCATTCATTGTAGTGAAGTTGGTCTGGAACTCTCCATAATAAAGCACGTAGGACTTGCTAGTGAAATACAACTGAAATGTGATAAGTGTTCGTACACGACCACCTTTTGGAACAGTGTTGCAGTAACTGCAACTGAAGAAAATTGTAGCAAAATCTACGAACACAACAACGAGCGATGCTTGCTTTAGACAAGGAATGCCTTCGGGCTGCAGACAGGGCTGTAAAGATTCTAGAAATACAAGCAAGAGTAAACAGGAGGAGGAACAAGAGGAAGCTGGAGGAGGAGTTTGCAGAGGATGAAGATAATCCATCCTATGGACCTGGAATGCACTAAAAAGTTAATCCAATCTTTGTCGCTCGATTCCCAAAACTTTTATTTTCTCATACTAATTACATGCTTTCTAAGGATCTTCCAAACATATTTGTTTCAAACTTTCAGTAAATGTTACACAGTACCTTCTGCATAATTTAACACAGCCTTTTTCCAAAAACTGTATATTTTTGAATATATAAATAAAAAATTGCAAAAAAAATGTTGTGAATTTTCATTAGAATTGAAAAAAAAATCATCTTTAATAAGTGAACCAAAATTTTGTAAAATCCCTGTGTTAAGTTGTAGCCCATATTCCAATAAATAATCTGTAAAGGGTTCAACTTCCTACCTCAAATACTTTGTGAGGAAAGATGTAATTTATAAGCATTATTTTAACATTGCAAGTATAGGGCGTTCCGGAGCCCCTTAATGACTTCCATCCGAACTCGTGTATCATATCTGCCACACTCTCTCCCCTATTACGTGATAATACAAAACGAGCTGCCCTTTTTTGCACCCTTTCGATGTCCTCCGTCAATCCCACATGGTAAGGATCCCACACCGCTCAGCAATATTCTAACAAAGGACAAACGAGTGTAGTGTAAGCTGTCTCTTTAGTGGACTTGTTGCATCTTCTAAGTGTCCTGCCAATGAAACGCAACCTTTGGCTCGCCTTTCCCACAATATTATCTATGTGGCCTTTCCAACTGAAGTTGTTCGTAATTTTAACACCCAGGTACTTAGTTGAATTGACAGCCTTGAGAATTGTACTATTTATCGAGTAATCGAATTCCAACGGATTTCTTTTGGAACTCATGTGGATCACCTCACATTTTTCGTTATTTAGTGTCAACTGCCACCTGCCACACCATACAGCAATCTTTTCTAATTCGTTTTGCAACTGATACTGGTCTTCGGATTACCTTACTAGACGGTAAATTACAGCATCATCTGCAAACAACCTAAGAGAACTGCTCAGATTGTCACCCAGGTCATTTGTATAGATCAGGAACAGCAGAGGTCTCAGGACGCTTCCTTGGGGAACTCCTGATATCACTTCAATTTTACTCAATGATTTGCCGTCTATTACTACGAACTGCGACCTTCCTGACAGGAAATCACAAATCCAGTCGCACAACTGAGACGATACCCCATAGGCCTGCAGCTTGATTAGAAGTCGCTTGTGAGGATCGGTGTCAAAAGCTTTCCGGAAATCTAGAAATACGGAATCAACTTGAGATGCCCTGTCGATAGCGGCCATTACTTCGTGCGAATAAAGAGCTAGCTGCATTGCACAAGAATGATGTTTTCTGAAACCATGCTGATTACGTATCAATAGATCGTTCCCTTCGAGGTGATTCATAATGTTTGAATACAATATATGATCCAAAACCTACTGCAAACCGACGTCAGTGATACAGGTCTGTAGTTCGATGGATTACTCCTACTACCCTTCTTAAACACTGGTGCGACCTGCGCGATTTTCCAATCTGTAGGTACAGATCTATCGGTGAGCGAGCGGTTGTATATGATTGCTAAGTAGGGAGCTATTGTATCAGCGTAATCTGAAAGGAACCTAATCGGTATACAATCTGGACCTGAAGACTTGCCCGTATCAAGCGATTTGAGTTGCTTCGCAACCCCTAAGGTATCTACGTCTAAGAAACTCATGCTAGCAGCTGTTCGTATTTCAATTTCTGGAATATTCTATTCGTCTTCCCTGGTGAAGGAATTTCGGAAAACTACGTTCAATAACTGCGCTTTAGCGGCAAAGTCGTCGGTAACAGTACCATTAGCACTGCGCAGCGAAGGTGTTGACTGCGTCTTGCCGCTTGAGTACTTTACATACGACCAGAATTCCTTCTGATTTTCTACCAAATTTCGAGACAATGTTTCGTTGTGGAACCTATTAAAGGCATCTCGCATTGAAGTCCGTGCCAAATTTCGCGCGTCTGTAAATTTTATCCAATCTTCGGGATTTCGCGTTCTTCTGAACTTCGCATGCTTTTTCCGTTGCCTGTGCAACAGCGTTCGGACCTGTTTTGTGTACCATGGGGGATCAGTTCCATCTCTTACCAATTTATGAGGTCACATCTCGTCTACATTTGCATAGTCAGTTCGGAAGGAATGGAGATTGTCTCTTAGGAACGCTTCTAGTGACACATTATCCGCTTTTATAAGTAAAATTATTTTGCGTTTGTTTCAGGTGGATTTGGAAGAAACGGTATTGAGCCTAGCTACAACGACCTTGTGATCACTAATCCCTGTATCAGTCATGATGCTCTCTATTAGCTCTGGATTGTTTGTGGCTAAGAGGTCAAGTGTGTTTTCGCAACCATTTAAAATTCGCGTGGGTTCGTGGACTAACTGCTCGAAATAATTTTCGGAGAAAGCATTTAGGACAATCTCGAAAGATGTTTTCTGCCTACCACCGGTTTTGAACAAGTATTTTTGCCAACATATCGAGGGAAGGTTGAAGTCCCCACCAACTATAACCCTATGAGTGGGGTATTTATTTGTTACGAGACTCAAATTTTCTCTGAACTGTTCAGCAACTATATCATCGGAGTCTAGGCGTTGGTAGAAGGAGCCAATTATTAACTTAGTTCGGTTGTTAAGTATAACCTCCACCCATACCAATTCGCACGGAGTATCTACTTCGACTTCACTACAAGATAAACCACTACTGACAGACACAAGCACTCCACCACCAATTGTGCCTAATCTATCTTTCCTGAGACTTCGTAAAAATTTCTGTAGAACTTATTTCAGGCTTTAGCCAGCTTTCTGTACATATAACGATTTCAGCTTCTGTGCTTTATATTAGCGCTTGAAGCCCACTGAAGGAAAAGTGTCTATTTCCCATTTCTTTGCAGGATCAGGACTATGACTTCAGTAAAAGTTTAAAGTTCCAATCAAGATTTAATTTAATTAAATTTTTCACAAACAACACTTAAAATAGCGTTATGTTCAATTGAAAACAAGTCTTTCTAATCTAACAGCACCTTAAGCAGTTCAGAGGCGACCTCTACGGTAACTTCCTACCAGATTGTTTTTCGCCCTGACTAACATCACTCAATTCAAAGTCCGCAATAAATGTTCAAAAATTAATGCTCGCCATAAAAGTGGAAATAAATTCATCACTTGCCACGCGGAATTGAATTTCACATGGACGGCACACTAACAGTTATTTTACCGAATTCTAAACGATCCAGGACGGTGTATAGTCCTCGCGAGTTCAGTATCCGTTTTCACTGCCAAATACGGGCTTGTCACAGCTCGGCTCTGACGTCATACGAGGCAGAGCGCGACCAGACGTTAAACTGGCGTGGACCTCACAGTGTTTTGAGAGCGAAGTGAACCTTTCTACTGGTTCAGGGGCTGTATTTAAAAGGTGCCGGTGCGGTCTGCCGAGAAAACATCTGTTGTCTCTGTCTATTTGCATACGGCGACAGTCTACAAACGACCGCTATCTCGGGCACATAATCTTTAATAATATAGTTACCAATTACTTCAGAAACTTCTTAATTTTTGCTGGTATGCAGATAAACAGTTTGACAGCACGTCTAAAGTTTCAGCTCGCTAGAATGAAAACTTTGCTTAATAGAATTTATTTAGTGGAACTAACGGTAGATTGTTACCTCTGAACCATACCTTTGCTAAGACTTATACCAGTTGCTATTTATGTTACAAGTCTTAAACTTGGTGTAGCGCTATTATTTGATATATTTAATCATCTGGTTTAATCAAAATCCTCTATTATTAAAATTTCAAGTACTTAATCTACAACACTTAGGTACATTTTAGTTACAAACTTAGTTTTTATTTAATTACTCAAAAACTATAAGAGGTAGGTTAATGTGGGCTCTCTGTTATTATTTTTGGGGTGTACTGAAGCATAAAACAAAATTTCAAATTTCTAAGTCCTTTATTTAGCGCCTCTGATTTTTCCGAAAAACGTGGATTGTGGCGTTAATTTTTGTTTTATGGTTTTGGAAACCAGCATCACTTATTTATAACTTCTAACTGCACCTTCTAACCAAATTCTGGCTTCCTAGCGTCATTATTTAGCGCCTCCGATTTTTCTCTTGTTGTTGTTGTTGTTGTTGTTGTTGTGGTCTTCAGCCCTGAGACTGGTTTGATGCAGCTCTCCATGCTACTCTATCCTGTGCAAGGTTCCTCATCTCCCAGTACCTACTGCAACCTACATCCTTCTGAATCTGTTTAGTGTATTCATCTCTTAGCCTCCCTCTACAATTTTTACCCTCCACGCTGCCCTCTAATACTAAATTGGTGATCCCTTGATGCCTCAGAACATGTCCTACCAACCGATCCCTTCTTCTGGTCAAGTTGTGCCACAAACTTCTCTTCTCCCCAATCCTATTCAATACTTCCTCATTAGTTATGGGATCTACCCATCTAATCTTTAGCATTCTTCTGTAGCTCCACATTTCGAAAGCTTCTATTCTCTTCTTGTCCAAACTATTTATCGTCCATGTTTCACTTCCATACAAATACTTTCAGAAAAGACTTCCTGACACTTAAATCTATACTCGATGTTAACAAATTTCTCTTCTTCAGAAACGCTTTCCTTGCCATTGCCAGTCTACATTTTATATCCTCTCTACTTCGACCATCATCAGTTATTTTGCTCCCCAAATAGCAAAACTCCTTTACTACTTTAAGTGTCTCATTTCCTAATCTAATTCCCTCAGCATCACCTGACTTAGTTCTACTACGTTTCATTATCATCGTTTTGCTTTTATTGATGTTCATCTTATATACTCCTCTCAAGACACTGTCCATTCCATTCAACTGCTCTTCCAAGTCCTTTGCTGTCTCTGACAGAATTACAATGTCATCGGCGAACCTCAAAGTTTTTATTTCTTCTCCATGGATTTTAATACCTACTCCGAATTTTTCTTTTGTTTCCTTTACTGCTTGCTCAATATACAGATTGAATAACATCGTGGAGCGGCTACAACCCTGTCTTACTCCCTTCCCAACCACTGCTTCCCTTTCACGCCCCTCGACTCTTATAACTGCTATCTGGTTTCTGTACAAATTGTAAATAGCCTCTCGCTCCCTGTATTTTACCCCTGCCACCTTTAGAATTTGAAAGAGACTATTCCAGTCAACATTGTCAAAAGCTTTCTCTAAGTCTACAATGCTAGAAACGTAGGTTTGCCTTTCCTTAATCTTTCTTCTAAGATAAGTCGTAAGGTCAGTATTGCCTCACGTGTTCCAGTATTTCTACGAAATCCAAACTGATCTTCCCCGAGGTCGGCTTCTACTAGTTTTTCCATTCGTCTGTAAAGAATTCGTGTTAGTATTTTGCAGCTGTGGCTTATTAAACTGATAGTTTGGTAATTTTCACATCTGTCAACACCTGCGTTCTTTGGGATTGGAATTATTATATTCTTCTTGAAGTCTGAGGGTATTTCGCCTGTTTCACACATCTTGCTCACCAGATGGTAGAGTTTTGTCAGGACTGGCTCTCCCAAGGCCGTCAGTAGTTCCAATGGTATGTTGTCCACTCCGGGGGCCTTGTTTCGACTCAGGTCTTTCAGTGCTCTGTCAAACTCTTCACGCAGTATCGTATCTCCCATTTCATCTTCATCTACATGCTCTTCCATTTCCATAATATTGTCCTCAAGTACATCGCCCTTGTATAGATCCTCTACATACTCCTTCCACCTTTCTGCTTTCTCTTCTTTGCTTAGAACTGGGTTTCCATCTGAGCTCTTGATGTTCATACAAGTGGTTCTCTTGTCTCCAAAGGTCTCTTTAATTTTCCTGTAGGCAGTATATATCTTACCCCTGGTGAAATAAGCCTCTACATTCTTACATTTGTCCTCTACCCATCCCTGCTTAGACATTTTGCACTTCCTGTCGATCTCATTTTTGAGACGTTTGTATTCTTTTTTGCCTGCTTCATTTATAGCATTTTTATATTTTCTCCTTTCATCAATTAAATTCAATATTTCTTGTGTTACCCAAGAATTTCTACTAGCCCTCGTCTTTTTACCTACTTGATCCTCTGCTGCCTTCACTACTTCATCCCTCAAAGCTACCCATTCTTCTTCTACTGTATTTCTTTCCCCCATTCCTGTCAATTGTTCCCTTATGCTCTCCCTGAAACTCTGTACAACCTCTGGTTCTTTCAGTTTATCCAGGTCCCATCTCCTTAAATAAACGACATTTTTCCGTAAACTATTAAGTTTAGAACATCAAGACTTGGTATTTGGAACAATATTACACTAAACTATAATTTAACAAAGTTTTAAACATGAATTTTGATTTTTAATTTCATACTAAATTGTGGTGCAATACTTGTGCGCTGCATGCAGACGCATTAAGGCAACGTGGCGCTACTAGCAGTGAACTGGGGTAAGTCCCGGCGCACTCACTCCCCTCTGTATCTCACACATGATACAGCGCTAGGTTTGCTTCTTCACCCCCTTTTTAATTTTTGTGAAATTATCTATTTTTTAACAAAATTAAATATCCAAAAAGAACAAACAAGCGATGTAATGATTTAGCTTACCTCTTTTAACTAAAACTGATTTTTATACAATTCCTTATTACTACACATACAAAATAACCATACTTACATACACATAGAAAAATATAGTGTACAAGACTTTCACAAAATCATTTACATAAATTTGCATAGAAACATTCCATAAATTTTTCAATAGTTGCAAAATTATTATTATTAAATTTTTGTATTTAATATGAGTTTTTACCTGAAAGAAATACACTCGAATTTATCACTGCACGGTACTCACATTTTTCACCATAATTGTAGGCACTACGGTTGGTGTCTCTACAACACTGATTTATTTTCACCAACTGACAGAAACGTAGGAGGAAATCGTACGCACTCTGCGGGGTGTCCTTGCGTCCAATCTGCCTACAGCTTGTTGTCAGTCATTCGTTTTGCCTCCATGTCCCTGAGAAACAGACAACACAGTCTAAGTTTCTGTTCTCAACTTATATCTAAGGGAGGAAAAAGTACATCTTCCAATTTATATTCTGGCACTAGTCTACTAATTGAGCAGTTGTTAGAAAGACCATTTGCACTAAGTCACATCTGAGAAAATCCTTCATGCTTTCTTTCTTCCATAAATAATCTTTAAGGTTCTGAAATAGTGAAATTTTTGGCAAATGTTACTACTTGAGATGTTGCTTTAGCTTAGAAAATTGAGTAACCAGTAAAATTAATTTGGCTCAATTATCGTATGGATTAGTTTACCAAAGAAGTCATTTGCTGACCAGCACTTACTTTGCTTTATTGTACGTATTATTAAAAAAACTGTATTTAATTCGATTTTTATGATCTGCATTTCCCAATATTTGTAAGATTCTGTTGTCTGTTTTTACTATATTGACCTTATTAACTGCCTTAGGCAAGATTAAGCGTTTTCCACAATTTTATGAGACTTGCGGGAAATTATTCATCAATTCTCCATCCTTTAATTATATACCTCGACTTACTTACTTCGTTTCTCCCTTTCTTCCATCTTCAAAATACCCCAGTTCCGCCACTTCTTTCTTCCTTTGTCAGTCTACTGACCTCCTTATCTCTCTACATATTTGGTGTGATCCTCACACCACTTCCACACATCGCCCTTTGATTAATGCTAAAACGCTATTGCTTGCCTCTAGGGGCATTACATTTTTACCCTTTCTGCTCTTCAGACAACCTTATTCTAACGGATTATTTTTATGCATGCCTTGCTTCATTAACATTTTATACTGCAAAGTGTTTCTCTTATTTTGTAGTTTCTATACCTTTTTACAGACCTGATTTTTATCTATTTATCTTAGCCATTTTTTTAAAGTCTTATTGATGCTCAAATTTATTTTTGCCATTCACTAGGAAGATTACTTACCAAGAAGACTTTATAACCTAATAGAATATATACAACATGAAGACATATGTGATTCTTACTTGCTATGATAGAACACAAGAAGGGAATGAAACTTGAAACGCCCAACCGTGTATACGCCAAAGAGTGGCAGACTCCCTACAGTAACCAGTTACTGTTAATTTTAAACTCCTTTAGATCTACAATATTTAGTAGACCTAGTTCCCTATTACTCTTTGAGTATTCCAAGCGGTATGCGTTTGCATGAGGTTTACTAAATGATCCATGATAGATATGCATAAACTTTCTAGTTTCTGCAGAAATTTTCTTTGATTTTTCCTTTGTTTTGACCAGTACTAGCTCACCAATCTTAAAACTACTGTGGGAAGCTTTTGCGTCATGCCTCTTTTTTCTATCTAAAGCGCTTTTGCGTATATTTGCCCTGGCCTGTGCTCTCTTCTCATCCAATGAACTCTGAGTTAGAACTGGAAAGTCAGTCGTACTCGAAATGATATTATGAGGTTCCTGATTAAACATCGGTTCACACGGACCAAACCCTGTGGCATCGTGTTTAAGATTATTAATTTTCTCTTCAAAATTTTTAATATGATCAGCCCAAGTTGAATGCTTCGTGGCACAGTAAGTTCTACACAGGCTATTCAGCTCCCGCATAACTCTTTCACTCATATTCCCCTGTGGAAAATATTCTGAGATCCTAATATGGCGAGTACCGTTCCTTTCAAGACAAACCTTAAATTTTTCAGATACAAATTGAGGACCATTATCTGACAAAAGATTCTTTGGCTTGCCAATTTTCACGAAATAATCCTTCTCCAGCTTGTCTACAAGCGTTTTGGCATTAGCCCTTTTTATCGGATATAGTTTGACATATTTGCTAAACCCATCAGTTACCACAAAAACGTGGGTACATCATCCTTTAGATGTCGGGAGGGGTCCGAAAAGATCGACTGCACATAACTCTAGGGGTTCACTTGGGTCTACGTGGTGCATATCGCCTTGCACTATTCTATTTACTGCCCTTACCTTTTGACAAATAACACAGGATGCCAGTCTTTTTGTTACTCTACGATGCATGTTATCGAAGATGACTTTCTCACTTAGTTTAGCAATGCAATTCTTAGCCCCATAATCTATTAGCAGATCTACATGCTGTGAAGGAAAACACACTTTCCATTCTGCTAAATCTACATTCCTTCTACGGCGTTCTAGGCGCTCAGTCCGGAGCTGCGCGACTGCTACGGTCGCAGGTTCGAATCCTGCCTCGGGCATGGATGTGTGTGATGTCCTTAGGTTAGTTAGGTTTAAGTAGTTCTAAGTTCTAGGGGACTGATGACCACTGATGTTAAGTCCCATAGTGCTCAGAGCCATTTGAACCATTTGAACCTTCTACGGAACAAAATTCCTTTATGTAAGCAGTAATATTGTGCTACCTTTGCATAATTGGGGTCCCCTAAATAGCTTTTGACTAGCTTCAGTTGATCACCATCATTCTGCTCCCGTCTTAAGTTTTTAAATACTTTCTTTATGGCACTCACCTCTCTGAGCTCACGTATGGCCAATATACTTACCTCATTCCTATCCGCCAAGGGAAGCTCTGATTCATTCCATAATTCAGCACTTCTCGATAGCCCATCTGCTACTAGATTGTTCTTTCCCTGTATGTAATTAATTTCAAGGTCTAACTGCTGAAGGTACATAGCCCACCTAGTTAGTCGTGGATGCCTCAATTTACAAGTCTTCAAAAACGTAAGTGCCTTGTGATCACTATAGATAATCACCTTATGTCCTAACAAATAGTGGTCAAATTACTGCAGGCCAAACACGATGGCTAGAGCCTCTAATTCTGAAATTCCATAATTTCGCTCAGCAGATTGCAGTAAACGACTCGCAAAAGCAAAGGTTTTATGAACCTCCTGGTCGCCTTCTGTTTCCATCTGAAACAATTCTACTGCCATCCCATAACCACTCTCATCCACTGACATGCAAAAGGGTTTCGTAAAATCTGGATGGTGCAAGAGCGGGCTATTAATCAAACAGTTTTTCAATCCTTCAAAAGCAGACTGGCATTCTTAAGTCCAAACTCATGGGGTATTATTTTTTAATAAGTTGAGTAAACATGGAGCATTAAACAAATGATCTTTAACAAAACGTCGGTAGAATCCAAACAAACCGAACATTGACCTGAGTTGCTTTTTATATTGGGGCGCTTCAAACTTTTCAATAGCTGATAATTTGGATGGATTCGGCAGTATACCATCCCTGCTAATTTCATGGCCCAGGAATTTTATTCTGTCCTTTACACATTCAGTCTTTTCTAATTTCAATTTCATACCTTCATTTTCAAGAGCTTCTAGTACCCTGTCCAACAGACTGATATGTTCTTCCCATGTGGAAGTTGCCAACAGAATAACATCTACGTAAATAGTTACCTGATCTAATAATTCCTGTCCTAATACATGAGCCATAACTCTTACAAAGGCACACACAGAAATATTCTATCCGAATGGGACTACTTTGTACTGGTAGCACACTCCTTCATACAAAGAGGTTGTATATTTTCGTGATTCCTTTGCCAGGCGCAAATTCCAGTACCCACATGTGATGTCCATTGAAGTGAGGTACCTTACACCTCGAAATTTTTTAATCAGCTCGTCCATATTCTGAGGACGGTCACTTTCTCTGATAAGAATTTCATTTAACCAGCAGGCATCCAGTACTAATCTGACACTTCCATCACGCTTAGGCACAACAACAAGAGGACTATTATATTCACTAACTGCTTGCTCTATGACACCCCAGGCCAACATACGTTGAATTTCCTTTAGAACTGCTTGTTTCCTTGAAATATGTATCGGATAAGGTTTCTTGAAAAATACTCTCCCAGGCTTGATATTCAAATGGCATTCATATCCTCTAACTTCACCAGGTGCGTTTGAGAATACGTTACTATGCCTAGTTAACACACTCTTTAATTCTGATCTTTATTCATCAGAAATTTGCTTTGTTGATTGTACCTTTCCCTCTAGTTCTTCTAGGATATATCTCTCCTCAACATTAGCATCTTGCATATTACTACAGAATACAGTATTTTCCTGTAGGTACCCTTTATTCCTTATTACTCTAATAGGCAGTTCCCAGGTTTCATTATTACCGCCTATATGACTTCCTATAAAAGGCTCTCTTATCCCGCGAGTGTCAGGTTAAGTTAAAATTAAGTTGTTCTGGTCAAAATCGATCTTTCCCTGATACTTTGACAAGAAATCGGTACCAATTAACATATCAACACTTAGGCCTAGTACTATTAAACAAGGATGATCTATTACTACGTTACTTATACCAATGGGTATCAAAGCTTTGTGCTGAACTGGTCTATAAACTTTTCCAGTAGCACCTATAATCTTTAAACCACTTACTTCCATAACCGTTAACTCCTTTTTATTTGGAATAATTTCAAAAAATGCTTGGGACAAGGCACTTGCTTCACTGCCACTGTCTAGAAGACAGTGCATAGTTACTCCTGATACACTCCACATTGACACCGGTGTGTCAGACTCACCATACTTGCTCCGGACATTGCGAGAGGGCTGTACAAGCAATGATCACACGCACGGCACAGCGGACACACCAGGAACCGCGGTGTTGGCCGTCGAATGGCGCTAGCTGCGCAGCATTTGTGCACCGCCGCCGTCAGTGTCAGCCAGTTTGCCGTGGCATACGGAGCTCCATCGCAGTCTTTAACACTGGTGGTATGCCGCGACAGCGTGGACGTGAACCGTATGTGCAGTTGACGGACTTTGAGCGAGGGCGTATAGTGGGCATGCGGGAGGCCGGGTGGACGTACCGCCGAATTGCTCAACACGTGGGGCGTGAGGTCTCCACAGTACATCGATGTTGTCGCCAGTGGTCGGCGGAAGGTGCACGTGCCCGTCGACCTGGGACCGGACCGCAGCGACGCACGGATGCACGCCAAGACCGTAGGATCCTACGCAGTGCCGTAGGGGACCGCACCGCCACTTCCCAGCAAATTAGGGACACTGTTGCTCCTGGGGTATCGGCGAGGACCATTCGCAACCGTCTCCATGAAGCTGGGCTACGGTCCCGCACACCGTTAGGCCGTCTTCCGCTCACGCCCCAATATCGTGCAGCCCGCCTCCAGTGGTGTCGCGACAGGCGTGAATGGAGGGACGAATGGAGACGTGTCGTCTTCAGCGATGAGAGTCGCTTCTGCCTTGGTGCCAATGATGGTCGTATGCGTGTTTGGCGCCGTGCAGGTGAGCGCCACAATCAGGACTGCATACGACCGAGGCACACAGGGCCAACACCCGGCATCATGGTGTGGGGAGCGATCTCCTACACTGGCCGTACACCACTGGTGTTCGTCGAGGGGACACTGAATAGTGCACGGTACATCCAAACCGTCATCGAACCCATCGTTCTACCATTCCTAGACCGGCAAGGGAACTTGCTGTTCCAACAGGACAATGCACGTCCGCATGTATCCCGTGCCACCCAACGTGCTCTAGAAGGTGTAAGTCAACTACCCTGGCCAGCAAGATCTCCGGATCTGTCCCCCATTGAGCATGTTTGGGACTGGATGAAGCGTCGTCTCACGCGGTCTGCACGTCCAGCACGAACGCTGGTCCAACTGAGGCGCCAGGTGGAAATGGCATGGCAAGCCGTTCCACAGGACTACATCCAGCATCTCTACGATCGTCTCCATGGGAGAATAGCAGCCTGCATTGCTGCGAAAGGTGGATATACACTGTACTAGTGCCGACATTGTGCATGCTCTGTTGCCTGTGTCTATGTGCCTGTGGTTCTGTCAGTGTGATCATGTGATGTATCTGACCCCAGGAATGTGTCAATAAAGTTTCCCCTTCCTGGGACAATGAATTCACGGTGTTCTTATTTCAATTTCCAGGAGTGTATGTTTGTTTTGATAACAGGGAGAGTTATTTTACATTGAACAGGTTGCTCATACACGTCTTCTAATAAATCCTTTTCAATTTGCTTCCAGCTAAAGTAGTTTTGATCAGTTGCAAGTACATTTACATTTAAATTTTGAGTTTATTAATCTCTACACTTTTAGCTGCCTTTTCCAACCTATCCACTAATTTTAAATCGAAGCATTTGACGACTCCTTCTACTTCTGTTTGCTGCACATCAGCCAAACTATCTTCTAACTCTGAGCAACTGCGTCCCTGCGCAACATTGCTACTCATAATAATGTCGTCAGCTTCTACTATTTGTGGCACGTTAATACAGCTACTAGGTTCCTTAACCTCGTTACTATTTCTATCCCCTTCATTCATCAATTCAACCTCTCTAAAGTTTTGCAAGACTGATTCTACTTCTGCTACTTCAACTCTAGTTTTTAGATTGCCATTATTATCGAAGATGTAAGCTTTTACCTCATCATCATCCACACCAGATTCAAACCCATTCATTATTTCTTCCCTGTTATGTACAGTGCGTTCTTGTTCTTCTTCGACCCATTTCTCCAGCGTATCCAAAATACTGTCTACTATGTTGTGAGAGTGGTTTAACAGATCACTGGTACTGTCTGTTCTTGTTTCATCATCCCTGTTTTCTGTCTGTGTATGTTGGCTGACTGTTGTTTGTGTTTTTGTTACTGGCTGTGTTACTGTTACCACCTGGTGAGCGCCCGTTTCCTCATAGACGGGATTTAGTTTCCCATACGCGGCCTGTTGTGTTCATTTTCTACAGCACTGGATATGGTCGCATTTTGTTCCCATTCTGGCCTCAATGGCATTGTGTTTACTTCTTTGCTTTCGTCATAATAATTGTGACGAAAGCGTGGTGAGTGTCTACCACCTCTTCCTCTGCCACGGCTTTGATTTCGATAATTTGTTCTTGTGTGCCTAACTTCCATATTTCTAACATTCACGTTCCCATTGTCTTGATTTCTGTTTTGTACGTGATTGTTAGATGATCTATTTGTATGGTGCATCTGTTCCTCTGCAGCAGCTACTCTTTCAACTCTCTCTAGATATTCAATAAATTTATCTACATTGTCTCTAGGGGCGATCATATCCGGTTTCATTCTTTCTGTCAAATGTGACAGAATTGAAACCCACTTCCTAGAGAAATCTTTTACTGATTCACGTCCTGGGGAAAACGTTTTACCACTCCAAAATTCTCTTAAAACATCATTTTGCTTGTTATGTGACCAGTATTCGTTAAGAAATGCAGATTTAAATTCAGCCAAAGTTTTACATTTTATCATTACATCAGCTGACCATCGCAAAGCATCTCCTGACAAATGACTTCTTATAAATGAAATTTTCTCCCTTTCTGACCAGGCATTAAGCATTACGTCTTCAAAATCATTCCAAAATTCAAGGGGATGAATGGACTTATTTGGATCAGAGCGTAAGAATTGCCGACATCTAATAAAAGCGGCGTCAACTGAAGCCACACGCTGTACAGTTGTACTACGAGAACTACCAGAGGTTACTATATTTTCTAGGTTAGCAATGTTAGTATTCGAATCTTCTACTTGTGACTCTAGTGCTTCTACCCTGTTACAACATCTTTTGTCCACCTCTTCAGTATTTTGCTGACAGGTTTCTACCTTAATTTTTACCTCATCTATCCTTCTTGAGCAAAGTTTGGATTCGTTGCCTAATCCTTCTGACAACCTCCCTTCCAAGAGTTCATCCACATCTTGAAAATCTTTGCGAACTTTATCAATTTCGCATTTAAAAGTACTATGCATTTTAATTAATTGTTGCCCTACTTTTACTTGAATATCGTGATGGATAGCATCCATCTTGTAATTTAAGCTGTTCATTTTAGATTTCATTTCCTCTTTCAGTTCCTCATTACTAACCTCAATCTTATTTTCCAACTCTTTATTACTATTACTATTTTTAGTTCTTTTTTATTTGCCTCAAGTTTAGCAAACAACAGTTGCATCCAATTCGGAGCCTATACTTTGCCACTTGTCGTTTCCTGAAAGTTATCAACTCTATCGGCTCCCTTTTGACTTCTATCTCACTGACTGGTTGTAATCCGGTACTCTCATCTAAATTCAAATGAGATTCTACTGATGACAAATTACCCTCTCATTTAATATTTATGGGCTTAGCGGAACCATCCTCATTAAATTCAGTTTCTGATCCTGAGGATTCATGGTCAGAGACCGGTTCCCTTTTGAATTCTCCATATCTACTAAGCTGTTATCAGTAATTAACAAATAGTGTAAATATATTTGACTTAACTTAAATCCTTGATTTCGACGAATTGTGTCGGCGCGATGTACCAACAACCGTGATGCGACGCGTCGCGACGTATTGCAGGCAAAAGAAGAAGTTGTGGCGGTGAAGATGGCCGCAGGACTCGTCTACTTCTGTAGTTCCAGGGGGAGGGGGGAGGGGGGGGCTAGACACCGTTGAGCGCTCGCCGCAGCTTGCAGCTGTCTTGCAGACCCGCGCAGCTCCGCGATGATGCACCGTCTTCTTTTGATCTCAGCGCCGGCGGCAGCCGCGATCCAGCATCGTCGCCTTTCTTCCTTCCTTCACCATTCATGTTACCGCGGTTCGCTTTTATTGTTAATTCACCACACTTGGGATAAATTCTAACACTGTTCCCACACTAATTCCTGTCTATGTCAGTTCGGTATTCTGTTAGTGCCTACCGAGCTCACTGATTTCTACCAATCGCTTTCACTATTCAAATACATTGATTTGCTTTCATTTCCCGGCCGATGCACCACATGTGGGGCGGCGAGTAAGTTACTTCACAGGTTAAAGTTTTGATGCCGTCTTTAATCACGTGAGCCTGGCAACTTAATTTGGTAGTCAGCCAGAAAGCGAAGGGAAACATACTGACCTTAGTTTCCAGTCCGCACGGCCCACTGAAAGAAAAATGTCTATTTCCCATTTCTTTGCGGGATCAGGACTATGACTTCAGTAAAAGTTTAAAGTTCCAAACAAGATTTAATTTAATTTAAGTTTCTCACAAACAACACTTAAAATTGCGTTAAGATCAATTGAAAACAAGTCTTTCTAATCTAACAGCACCTTTAGCAGTTCAGAGGCGACCTCTACAGTTAACTTCCTACCAGATCGTTTTTCGCACTAACTAACGTCACTGAATTGAAAGTCTGCAATAAATGTTCAAAAATTAATGCTCGCCATACAAGTGGAAATAAATTCACCACTTGCCACGCGGAATTGAATTTCACACGGACGGCACACTAACAGTTATTTTACCGAATTCTAAACGATCCAGGACGGTGTATAGTCCTCGCGAGTCCACTATCCGTTTTCACTGCCAAATACGCACTTGTCACAGCTCGGCTCTGACGTCATACGAGGCAGAGCGCGACCAGTCGTTTAACTGGCGTGGACCTCACAGTGTCTTGAGAGCGAAGTGAACCTTTCTACTGGTTCAGGGGCTGTATTTATAAGGTGCCGGTGCGGTCTGCCGAGAAAACATCTATTGTCTCTGTCTATTTGCATACGGCGACAGTCTACAAACGACCGCTATCTCGGGCACATAATCTTTAATAATATAGTTACCAATTAGTTCAGAAACTTCTTAATTTTTGATGGTATGCAGATAAACAGTTTGAAAGCACGTAGAAAGCTTCAACTCTCTATAATGAAAACTTTGCTTAATAGAATTTATTTAGTGGAAGTAACGGTAGATTGTTACCTCTGAACCATACCTTTGCTAAGACTTATACCAGTTGCTATTTATGTTACAAGTCTTAAACTTGGTGTAGCGCTATTATTTGATATATTTGATCATCTGGTTTAACCAAAATCCTCTATCATTAAAATTTCAAGTACTTAATCTACAACACTTAGGTACATTTTAGTTACAAAATTAGTTTTTATTTAATTACTCAAAAACTATAAGAGGTAGATTAACAAGGACTCTCAGTTATTATTTATGGGGTGTACTGAAGCATAAAACAAATTTTCAAGTTTCTTGCACAAGGTAACAATGGGGATGTGATCAAACCATGGTATTGACTGTCTAAGCATAATTGAACTACAGACAACATGAGCTGTGTACTTCCTTCTTGGAGGAACGGCTAGAACTGATCAGCTGTTGGATCCCCTCTGTCTAATAGATGCTGCTCGTGCATGGTTGTTTACATCTTTGGGACGGTTAAGCGACATCTCCGAACAGTCAAAGGGACTGTGTCTGTGATACAAAATCCACAGTCAATGTCCATCTTTAGGATTTCTGGGAACCAGGATGAAGCAAAACTTTTTTTTATGTGTGTACAAGGAATAGGAGTTCACCCAAAATTGAACCCCATGGGACTCCCTTTGGGATTTGTTTTCTCCTTGCTCATTAAAATTGCTATTGTCTGAGCTATTCAGCGCAATCTTTTGCATTCTGCTTGTCAAGTATGATTCAGACCAGCTGTGCATAAAGTCATCAAGTCCATAAAACTTTAGTTTTTGTAAGAGAGTATCATGATCTATGCAATCAAATGCCTTGGAAAGATCACAGAAATTACCACCTGGCAATGTATTATTATTTAAGGCTAGTGCTGTCTGATGAGAGAATGTTGTTGTTGTTGTTGTGGTCTTCAGTCCTGAGACTGGTTTGATGCAGCTCTCCATGCTACTCTATCCTGTGCAAGCTTTTTCATCTCCCAGTACCTACTGCAACCTACATCCTTCTGAATCTGCTTAGTGTATTCATCTCTTGGTCTCCCTCTACGATTTTTACCCTCCACGCTGCCCTCCAATACTAAATTGGTGATCCCTTGATGCCTCAGAACATGTCCTACCAACCGATCCCTTCTTCTGGTCAAGTTGTGCCACAAACTTCTCTTCTCCCCAATCCTATTCAATACCTCCTCATTAGTTATGTGATCTACCCATCTAATCTTCAGCATTCTTCTGTAGCACCACATTTCGAAAGCTTCTATTCTCTTCTTGTCCAAACTATTTATCGTCCATGTTTCACTTCCATACATGGCTACACTCCATACGAATACTTTCAGAAATGACTTCCTGACACTTAAATCTATACTGGATGTTAACAAATTTCTCTTCTTCAGAAACGCTTTCCTTGCCATTGCCAGCCTACATTTTATATCCTCTCTACTTCGACCATCATCGGTTATTTTGCTCCCCAAATAGCAAAACTCCTTTACTACTTTAAGTGCCTCATTTCCTAATCTAATTCTCTCAGCATCACCTGACTTAATTAGACTACATTCCATTATCCTTGTTTTGCTTTTGTTGATGTTCATCTTATATCCTCCTTTCAAGACACTGTCCATTCCATTCAACTGCTCTTCCAAGTCCTTTGCTGTCTCTGACAGAATTACAATGTCATCGGCGAACCTCAAAGTTTTTATTTCTTCTCCATGAATTTTAATACCTACTCCGAATTTTTCTTTTGTTTCCTTTACTGCTTGCTCAATATACAGATTGAACAACATCGGGGAGAGGCTACAACCCTGTCTCACTCCTTTCCCAACCACTGCTTCCCTTTCATGCCCCTCGACTCTTATAACTGCCATCTGGTTTCTGTATAAATTGTAAATAGCCTTTCGCTCCCTGTACTTTACCCCTGCCGCCTTCAGAATTTGAAAGAGAGTATTCCAGTCAACATTGTCAAAAGCTTTCTCTAAGTCTACAAATGCTAGAAACGTAGGTTTGCCTTTCCTTAATCTTTCTTCTAAGATAAGTCGTAAGGTCAGTATTGCCTCACGTGTTCCAGTGTTTCTACGGAATCCAAACTGATCTTCCCCGAGGTTGACTTCTACTAGTTTTTCCATTCGTCTGTAAAGAATTCGTGTTAGTATTTTGCAGCTGTGACTTATTAAGCTGATAGTTCGGTAATTTTCACATCTGTCAACACCTGCTTTCTTTGGGATTGGAATTATTATATTCTTCTTGAAGTCTGAGGGTATTTCGCCTGGTTCTCAGTCAAGAAACCCTTCTTAATTGTTCCCACTTGAGTGTGTGACTACTCTTAAGTACGTTACTTTTTCAAATATTTTGGAAAAAGATGTTGGTAAGGAAACTGGACAACAACTGTCACCTTTCTTATGAAGTATTTTAATAATTGCATATTATAACCTGTCTGGAAAAATTCACTATGCCAGTGATGCACTGCATACACTAACATGACGAAAGTTGTGGGATAGTGATATGGACATATACATATGGCGGTAGTATTGTGACCACAATATATAACTCAGGTTATTTATGCAAAAAGGTTTCCGACATGATAATGGCCACATGACAGGAATTAACAGACTTTGAATTCAGAAGGGTAGTTGGAGTTAGATGCATGGAACATTCTGTTTTGGAAATTTTTAGGAAATTCAATATTCCAAGAGTCACACTGTCAATAGTATAATGAGAATACCAAGTTTCAGGCAGTACTTCTCACCACAGACAATGTAATGGCCGACAGCCTTCACTTAATGACCGAGAGCAGTGGCGTTTGCATACAGTTGTCAGTGCTAACAGACAAGCTTTACTGTGTGACTGCAGATATCAATGTGGCATGTATGATGAACATATCCACTAGGACAGTGTGGCTAAATTTGGCATTAATGAACTATGGCAGTAGACAACCAATGCGATTGCCTTTGCTAACAGCATGAGATCGCCTGCAGTGCCTCTCCTTTGATGTGATGATCAGTTGAATCCTAAATGACTGGAAAATCATGGCATGTTCAGAGGAATCATTATTTCAGTAGGTAAGAACTAATGGTAGGCTTTGAGTGTGGCATAGATCCTACAGAGCCATAGACCCAAGCTGTCAACAAGGCACTGTGCAGGCTGGTGATAGCTCCATAATGGTGTGGGCTGTGTTTACATGGAATGGACTGGGTCCTCTTGTCAAGTGGAACCATCTGAGACAGTTTGCAGCCATTCATGGACTTTATGTTCCCAAACAACGATGGAATTTTTATGGGTGACTATGCACCATGTCACAGGGCCACAACTGATCGCAATTGGCTTGAAACACATTCTAGAAAATTCAAGCGCCTTGCATGAATCCCATCAAACATTTGTGGTGCTGATGAGGTTGACACCAGCATCGATATACGTTTGTCTCTAGACTTCGAGCATCGTCTTTGGATGCTAATCTAAGATTATCTTTGCTCTCTTCTGCCACAGGCAGTTCTTTGCAAGCCTTGCTTGTGTAAAGAGGTGAATAAATGAACTACTGTTAAAAAGGTGTTGTTTGGTGTAACTGACCCAAACATCCACCTTACATTTATGGGACATAACTGAGAGGTCAGTTCCTGCACAAAATTCAGCTCTGGCAACAGATATGCAATCATGGATGGCTACAGAGGCAGAATGGCTCAATATTTCTGCAGGGGACTTCCAGTGACTTGTTGAGTCCATGCCACATTGAGTTTTTGCACTACATTGGGTAAAAGAAGGTCCGACACAATATTAGGAGGTATCCCATGACTTTTGTCGCCTCAGCGTGTATCACTAAGGACATTATTTATTAAGCTGGAACAACTTTTTACAATTCTGTTTGAAACTTGATCAACCCCACAAGAGCTTACATTTTAATAATTTTTATACTTGTATTAATTTCAGTGAAGGATGATGGTGCTACTTCTAGTTGCGTATAGTTTTGTGGAATGACATCTTCAATACATTCTCTTGCCTTTTCAATTGCATTATTTAATCTGATATTTGCTGCTACATCTAGAAAGTGATTATTGCAAGTACTTGCAACTTGTGAATTATTGTTCACAAAATTGTCATTTAGTTTAATTTTTATTGAATCTTGTACACTGACTGGCTGCCCTGTCTCCCATTCATCCATGTCCCATATCGTTTTAATCTTATTATCTGCATTATTTATTTCTGCCAGGACATAAATACTTCTTGACAGTTTAATGTCTTTCCTTAAAATACTACAGCATTTTTGTAGTATGCAAGTAATGTTGGTTCTTGATTTACTCTGCCTTTTACATAAATTTCCTTCTTCTTCTTACATGAGATTTTAATTCACTTAAATTATCCAGAGCTTACTTTTTTATCTTCTGGATAATTTTTTTAGGAAAGCAACATCCAAATATTGACACAAATTTACTATGGAATAAATTGAATTTGACATTAGTGCCTTTCTCTACATATATCTCATCCCATACCATCCCTTTTAACTTACTCTTAGAACATTTTATACTGTTCTCATTAATAAGTCTCACTCCTCTGTATGAACATGCCTCAGAGGTGTAAGATGCAATACTGTTTATTTTGATTAATTGTGCATCATAATCAGATAGTCCATTAGCAACTGGGTACACATTGTTTCAGCCTGGGCAATGTCTATACAAATGTTATCAATCAGTGTCATATTACTTTGCTGCCCACAAATTGGAAAACTGACTATTGAAATTAGATTGAAACAACCAAATAGTAAATCTAGTTAATTTTTCCTGTCCGTATCTTTTAAGAAATCTACAATGAAATCCCCACAAACTACTAACTGTTTCTTCTTCTCTGACAGGTAGCTCAATAATGCATCTAGATTTCATAGAAATAGCTCATAGTTTCCTACATGGAATCTGTAGATTGTTACAATTGTCAGAGAAGTAGTCTTCAGTAACAAACCACAAGCAACCATTTCTAAGTTCTGATAAATATAAAAACTATTTGTTTCAATATTTTTGATTTTGTGTCCAACTTTTACATATTTTGCAAATCTTCCTTTTTCCATGTTAATTCTACACAAAATTGATGCAAGTCCATAATCCCTGGTATTTAATCCTGTCCCCTGGTCCATAATTATTGTCTCTGGCACCCCAAACTGCAATATGCAGTGTGACCATGCTCGAGTGACCATGACCACCTGTTGGTTTGGCATCAACACCATCTTCATGCAGCAATAAAAATGGTCTGCTATGGTTGGCACAAAAGAATTACCTGCTGGTGTTTGACTGAATGGGTCTAACACATTCACCTCAATGAAACTGGATGGCTCCATTGTTTCAGGCAGACTCTGTGATAGTACCTGTTTCTTACTCAAATCTGTTCACTGTGCCCAATCCACACAATTTCTGACACATTGGTTGACATCACCATAGCTTTCCTTCCACCAGTACTTTTCACCACCCTCTGATTCAGTGCTCAGCGTCCCCCATAGCCTGATAAAATGTGATCACACATTTCACATATTACTTCTAGCTTCAACTTGGCCAACACCACAAATCATAGTCCTACTTTTGTTTCTCTAGATGATAATCTGTCATGCATGCTAAAAACTGCTGTTGCTTGCTGTACTACCTACAATCTTTATCAGCACTCTGTGTAGCTTGCCATTCCACAAGGCCCTGGACTAGTGCCTAAACTACAGCTATTTTTCCTCTTAGCCTGTCTGCATTTCCATGCTTCTTCCCTGGCTTGTGGATTACTTCATACTCAGATTCACTGAGTTTTATGTCCACTTTGTCTATGTAATGGGTAGGTCCTCCAAACATAGTAACCACTTCAGAGCACTGAACTTCCTTCTATACAGGTAAAACTGAAAGTACCTCACTCCATATACCAAGCTAAGCATCTTTCTCTCCACCATGTTCAACTGTCTTGATGCAAAGCCAACAGGGTGTTATTGACCATTGACCTCCTGCCCAAAAACACACCCAAGAGCATGATTTAATGCTTCACATAATATCAACTTCTTTTGAAAGTCTGGGAACACCAGCACTGGAGTGAATGTTAACACATCTTTCAATTTGACACATTCCTCGTCATTCCTCTGGCCATACAAGCTTAAATCCCTTCTACAACAATTGTTTAAGTGGTCCAGCAATATCCACAGACCACTTCACAAACTTCTTATAATAATTCATGAGACCATGTAAAGATTTCACCTCCTTGGTTATTCATGATACCAGAAACTCTTGCACCACTTATATTAACCTCAGATCTGTTCTCACGTCATCCTTACTAATTATATGGCCCACATAGTTAGCCTCCTCCAGGCCAAAGAGACATGCTGTGCTGAGTGACAAGCAGGTTGCTTGTAATCTCTAGAATGTTTCCCTCGGACATTGTATTTGCTCTTACATATGTCTTGAAAAGACAGTTATATGCTCAAGATATATGACACATTGATGAGGGATCAGTTCTTTCAGCATTCCACCCAGCAAGTGATGGAATGCTACCAGTGCATTTTTCGATCCAAAGGGCATCCTTATACACTCCTGGAAATGGAAAAAAGAACACAGTGACACCGGTGTGTCAGACCCACCATACTTGCTCCGGACACTGCGAGAGGGCTGTACAAGCAATGATCACACGCACGGCACAGCGGACACACCAGGAACCGCGGTGTTGGCCGTCGAATGGCGCTAGCTGCGCAGCATTTGTGCACCGCCGCCGTCAGTGTCAGCCAGTTTGCCGTGGCATATGGAGCTCCATCGCAGTCTTTAACACTGGTAGCATGCCGTGACAGCGTGGACATGAACCGTATGTGCAGTTGACGCACTTTGAGCGAGGGCGTATAGTGGGCATGCGGGAGGCCGGGTGGACGTACCGCCGAATTGCTCAACACGTGGGGCGTGAGGTCTCCACAGTACATCGATGTTGTCGCCAGTGGTCGGCGGAAGGTGCACGTGCCCGTCGACCTGGGACCGGACCGCAGCGATGCACGGATGCACGCCAAGACCGTAGGATCCTACGCAGTGCCGTAGGGGACCGCACCGCCACTTCCCAGCAAATTAGGGACACTGTTGCTCCTGGGGTATTGGCGAGGACCATTCGCAACCGTCTCCATGAAGCTGGGCTACGGTCCCGCACACCGTTAGGCCGTCTTCCGCTCACGCCCCAACATCGTGCAGCCCGCCTCCAGTGGTGTCGCGACAGGCGTGAATGGAGGGACGAATGGAGACGTGTCGTCTTCAGCGATGAGAGTCGCTTCTGCCTTGGTGCCAATGATGGTCGTATGCGTGTTTGGCGCCGTGCAGGTGAGCGCCACAATCAGGACTGCATACGACCGAGGCACACAGGGCCAACACCCGGCATCATGGTGTGGGGAGCGATCTCCTACACTGGCCGTACACCACTGGTGATCGTCGAGGGGACACTGAATAGTGCACGGTACATCCAAACCGTCATCGAACCCATCGTTCTACCATTCCTAGACCGGCAAGGGAACTTGCTGTTCCAACAGGACAATGCACGTCCGCATGTATCCCGTGCCACCCAACGTGCTCTAGAAGGTGTAAGTCAACTACCCTGGCCAGCAAGATCTCTGGATCTGTCCCCCATTGAGCATGTTTGGGACTGGATGAAGCGTCGTCTCACGCGGTCTGCACGTCCAGCACGAACGCTGGTCCAACTGAGGCGCCAGGTGGAAATGGCATGGCAAGCCGTTCCACAGGACTACATCCAGAATCTCTACGTTCGTCTCCATGGGAGAATAGCAGCCTGCATTGCTGCGAAAGGTGGATATACACTGTACTAGTGCCGACATTGTGCATGCTCTGTTGCCTGTGTCTATGTGCCTGTGGTTCTGTCAGTGTGATCATGTGATGTATCTGACCCCAGGAATGTGTCAATAAAGTTTCCCCTTCCTGGGACAATGAATTCACGGTGTTCTTATTTCAATTTCCAGGAGTGTATATTGATAGTGTCCACAAGATGCTGAAAACACCAATTTTGGTCTATCTTACAAAGCAGCTTCCAAATGATGGTATCCACTCTTCAAGTCCATTGTTGAGAAATATTGCCTTTAGCCTAGGTTACCGATCATATCGGCCGGAGTGGCCGCGCAGTTCTAGGCACTGCAGTCTGGAACCGAGTGACTGCTACGGTCGCAGGTTCGAATCCTGCCTTGGGCATGGATGTGTGTGATGTCCTTAGGTTAGTTAGGTTTAATTAGTTCTAAGTTCTAGGCGACTGATGACCTCAGAAGTTAAGTCGCATAGTGCTCAGAGCCATTTGAACGATTTGAACCATCTATCATATCCGTGATGTTTGGAATTGGGTAGGCATCTGCAGTAGTTTTACTATTCAAATGGTAGTAATTGCAACAAAACCAATACTTCTTTGACCCATACATAGACTCTTGGGCAAAATCACAATTCCTGCCCTCCCTCCCCCCAAGGGCTACTACTCTCTTCTATAATTCCATCAGCCAACTGTTGATTTATAAATTCCTCCATAACTGGTTGCAGTGATCATGGTATTTCCATGGCCTCCAACACGCTGGTGCTTTGTTCCCTGTCAGAATCCTGTGTTGTGTTATTGGTGTAGCAGGCAATGGCTCTTGTGGAAAAACAAATCCTGAAATTCTAGCAGTGGGTTCACCATTTGTTCTTTCTGTCCCTTTTAAATGCTTCAATTTCTTGCAAAATGCAGTCACAGCTGCATCCTTTGCCCCTCAAAGCCAACACCCCTCTGTGGCAATCTTCCTCAGTCAAAATCTCTAGTGTAACAATAATGTTCCCTTTAACAACTTAACTTCTTCAGCACCAAAGTTATCCACATTGATGGGTACTGCTTTGCCTCTGTCCTTCTCTTACATGTGTACAAGACTACATGTTACCAAACAACATGTACAGGTTCAGGGGGAATTGGCCACCATCCGTAAACAGCTGGAAGCTGTGTTGGCCGTGGCCAACTGGCTCCAGGCTGTTGCCCTGGGCTGCGGTAACAATGGGACACCCGAGGCAAGCACTTTGGCACCTCTGGAACCTATTGCATTGTCTGGGATCTCTGATGCCACTGCGCCCTCAGATTCGCATGTCCCTGCCTGTCGTCACTTGCCTGACGGTGACTGGTGAACTGTAGTGGGGTCACGAATCCCTGGGCAGAAGGGGAAAGTTGATGCTGGCCACAGGACTGTACCCTTACACTTCCATAACAGGTTTGAGGTGCTGCCCACTGCTGAAAATACTTCTGAGCCAGCAGTGGCCGGTCTTCCTGAGAGGTCCACACAAGTGCAGAGGGTGGGATTACTCGTCATTGGGAGCTCCAATGTTAGGCAGATGATGGAGCCCCTTAGGGATATGGCAACTAAGGATCGGAAGAAAGCCAATGTGCACTCTGTGTGCATAGCAGGAAGAGTCATCCAAGATGTGGAAAGGGTCCTTCCAGATGCCATGAAGGGTACAGGGTGCAGCCAACTGCAGGTGGTGGCTCATGTCAGCACTAATGACATGTGTCGCTATGGATTGGAAGAGATTCTCTCTGCTCTCCAGCGGCTATCTGAGTTGGTGAAGACTGTCAGTCTTGCTAGCCAGATGAAGGCAGAGCTCACAATTTGCAGCATCATCGACAGGACCGATTGCGGAACTTTGGTACAGAGCCAAGTGGAGGGTCTGAATCAGAGGCTCAGATGGTTCTGCGACTGTGTAGGCTGCAGATTCCTCAACTTGCGCCATAGGGTGGTGGCATTTTGAGTTCCGCTAAATAGGTCAGGTGTCCACTACACACAGGAGGCGGCTACACGGGTACCTGGGGCTGTGTGGCATGGACTGGGCGGTTTTTTAGGTTAGACAGTCTTGGGAAAGATCAAAAAGGGCTCCAGTCTCAAAGGGTACAGGGCAAAGAAACGACAAGGATCGACCAAGCAACAGTCAGTATTGTAGTTGTAAATTGTCGTTGCTGTGTTGGAAAAGTACCAGAGCTTCAAGCACTGATACAAAGCACTGAAGCTGAAGCTGAAACCTTTATAGGAACAGAAAGCTGGCTAAAGCCAGAGATAAATTCTGCTGAAATTTTTACAGAGTCGCAAACTGTGTTCAGAAATGATACATTAAATAAAGTAGGTGGTGGTGTGTTTGTGCCTGTTGGTAGTTGTTTATCTTGTAGTGAAGTTGAAATAGATAGTTTCTGCGAATTACTATGGGTAGAGGTTATACTCAACAGCCGTACCAAAATAATAATTGGCACCTTCTATCGAACCCCAACTCAGATGATATAATATCTGAATGCTTCAAAGAACACTTGAATCTTATTACAAATAAGTACCCCAGTCATACAGTTATAATTGGTGCAGGCTTCAATCTACACTTGATTTGTTGGTGGAAATACATGTTCACAGCTGGTGGTAGACAGAAAACATCTTCCAAAATTGTACTAAATGCTTTCTCTGAGAATTACTTTGAACAATTAGTTCATGAGCCCACACGAATTGTAAATGGTTGCGAAAACACACTTGACCTCTTAGCCACAAATAATCCTGATCTAACAGAGAGCGTCATGATGGAAACAGGGATTAGTGAACACAAGGTCATTGTGGCAAGGCTCAAACCATATCAACCAAAACCACTAAAAATAAATGCAAAATATATCTATTTAAAACAGCAGATAACAATTCGGTTGATGCCTTCCTAAGAGAGAGTCTCCATTCCTTCCAAGCTAATTATGTTAAGTGCAGACCAGATATGGCTCAAATTCAAAGATATAGTATCAGCAGCAGTAGATAGATTCATACCGCATAAGTTAATAAGAGATGGGACTGATCCACCATGGTACACAAAACATGTCAGAACACTGTTGCAGAAGCTACAAAAAAAGCATGCCAAATTCAGAAGAACACAAAATCTCCAAGACTGGCTAAGTTTCACGGAAGCTCAAAATTTAGTGCGGACGTCAATGTGAGATGCTTTTAATAGTTTCTACAATGAAATATTGTCTCAAAATATGTTAGAAAACCCAAAGAGATTCTGGTCATATGTAAAGTACACCAGTGGCAAAAAACAGTCAATACTGTCACTGCGCAATAGCAATGGAAATGTTACCAATGATGGTGCCACTAAAGCAGAGTTACTAAATACAGTTTTCCGTAATTCCTTCACGAAATAAGATGAAGTAAATATTCCAGAATTTGAAACCAGAACAGCTGTTAGCATGAGTGACGTAAATATAGATATCTGAGGTGTTGCAAAACAACTCAAGTCACCTAAGAAAGGCAAGTCTTCCAATCCAGATGGCATACAGTCAGGTTCCTTTCAGAGTATACAGACACAATAGCACCTTTCTTAGCAATCATATACAACTGCTCACTTGACGAAAGGTCTGTTCCTAAAGACTGGAAAGTAGCACAGGTCACATCAATATTCAAGAAAGGAAATACATCTACATCTACATCTACATTTATACTCCGCAAGCCAACCAACGGTGTGTGGCGGAGGGCACTTTACGTGCCACTGTCATTACCTCCCTTTCCTGTTCCAGTCGCGTATGGTTCGCGGGAAGAACGACTGTCTGAAAGCCTCCGTGCGTGCTCTAATCTCTCTAATTTTACATTCGTGATCTCCTCGGGAGGTATAAGTAGGGGGAAGCAATATATTCGATACCTCATCCAGAAACGCACCCTCTTGAAACCTGGCGAGCAATCTACACCGCGATGCAGAGCGCCTCTCTTGCAGAGTCTGCCACTTGAGTTTATTAAACATCTCACAGTTTATGGCATGTATATATAGGAGTAACCCATTGAATTACAGACCCATATCACTGACCTCAATCTGCAGTAGGATTTTGGAGCATATACTGTACTTGAACATTATGAATCACTTTGAAGAAAATGGCTTATTGATATATAACCTACATGGATCCAGAAAATATTGTTCTTGTGCAACACAGCTAGCCCTTTATTCCCATGAAGTAATGAGGTCTGTCAACAAGGGATCTCAGGTCGATTCCATATTCCTAGATTTCCAGAAGGCTTTTTGATACCGTTCCTCACAAGTGACTATTAATCAAATTGCGTGCATATGGAGTATCATCTCAGTTGTGTGACCGGATTCGTGATTTCCTCTCAGAGAGGTCACAGTTCGTAGTGATAGACAGTAAATCATCGAGTAGAACAGAAGTGACATCTGGCATTCCGCAAGGTAGTGTCATAGGCCCTCTGCTGCTCCTGATTTATATAAATGATCTAGGTGATAATCTGGGCAGCCCCCTTAGATTGTTTGCAGATGATGCTGTAATTTACCATCTAGTAAACTCATCAGATGATCAATTCAAATTACAAACTGATCTAGAGAGAATTTCTGCATGGTGCAAAAAGTGACAATCAGCACTAAACAAAGAAAAATGCGAGGTCGTCCACATGGGAACTAAAAGAAATCCGATAAATTTTGGGTATACAATAAATTGCACAAATCTAAGGGCTGTCAATTCGACTAAATACCTAGGAATTACAATTACAAGCAACTTAAATTGGAAAGACCACATTAGATAATGTTGTGGGGAAGGCAAAACAAAGACTGCGCTTTGTTGGCAGAATGCTTAGAAGATGTGACAAACCCACTAAAGAGACAGCCTACATTACACTTGTCTGTCCTCTGCTGGAATATTGCTGCACGGTATGGGATCCTTACCAGGTAAGATTGATGGAGGACATCGAAAAAGTGCAAAGAAGGGCAGCTCATTTCATGTTATCATGCAATAGGGGATGAGAGCGTCACTGATATGATATGCGAGTTGGGGTGGCAGTCACTGAAACAAAGGTGGTTTTCTTTGTGGCGAGATCTATTTATGAAATTTCTATTACCAACTTTCTCTTCTGAATGCAAAAATATTTTGTTGGCACTCACCTACGTAGGGAGAAATGATCATCATAATAAAATAAGAGAAATCAGAGCTCGAACAGAAAGATTTAGGTGTTCCTTTTTCCTATGTGCCATTCGAGAGTGGAGTGGTAGAGAAGTAGTATGAAAATGGTCCGATGAACCCTCTGCCAGGCACTTAGGTATGAATTGCAGAGTAACCATGTAGATGTAGATGTTGATGTGAACAACATGCTGTATCCAATATCTCACTATCCTCCAATGGTTATATTACATGTAACATATCAACTCATAACGCAGGCCCCAAATTCACCTGTAGCAACTTTCCAGTGCCTCCTGACACACAATCATGTAAATCGTGCCTTCATCTCATTGCTTACACTTGATTGTTTCGTACACGAGAAATTCCTTGTGGCAAATCAACATTGACAATAGTTTCCCCTAGCCAGAACATTTTCCCACTAAGTTCCACTATATGTCATCAAAGGTCAATTATGGCATGACATTGATGTAGAAAGTTTAGTCCCAGGATCATGCTATAGCCCTGACTGAAATGAGACAGCACTTCCACACATTGTCTAAACCTGGTTACTTGGAATGAAAAATTCACTCTTACTCACTCTAATGTTCGTATATCACTATCCTCCACCACAGCAAATTGTAACATGGTGGATTCACCTCTTACACTCTCTTGAGGCCACTGACATATGTGTCCCTGTGTCCAACAAAATTTTATATTTCGTGCCATCTATCACACCCATTGTGGCACATTCAACCTCTGCATTTGTTCTTACTGAATGTATTTTTACCAGGAACTTCTGTCAGAGTTCTGGGATTTCCTCTTAAGTTTAATGGACCATTTCTACCACCACTCTTGTATCACTATCAATGACCTACACCTCCCGTACTACCATTCCCATTAAAATGTTGGCCATCTCTGTTATCTCCATGACTCTTTCTTCGCTGGTAGCACTGCCTCTTTATATGTCCTGTGTCTCCGCAATTAAAACATTATACATCCGATTTCAATTCAATTTATTACTTGTAACATGTAATATTAAATGCGTGTGTGTATTCAACTAAGAATAAAGTTTAAAAAAAAATTTTTTTTTCATTGTAAATCATGATAAATTCAAGTTATAAGGGCATTTTTGGTTAATCCACTGCTTGACTCGCTTTTTAAAAGTATCCCCTGTCGATATCTTAACTTCATTTGGAAGCAAGTTATTAAAAACAGCTCCTTTGAGATAGGGGCTTTTTGCTATTAAAATTAATCTTCTGTTACCCATATGAGAATCTTTTCTATGCCTTGTTTCACAGTTGTGAGTATTCATGTTTCTTTTTGTGATCTTAGTGTCTTCTTTCACTACTATTATAGTTTCTAGTATATACATGCCATAAACTGTGAGAATATAGTGTCTAATGAATAGGGGTTTGCAAGAAGTCCCTGGTTTTACTTTTGCTATAATCCTCAAGGCTCACTTCTGCATTATGGAACTCATATTAGTTTGGCATGTCGCACCCCACAGTACTATTCCATAAGACAAGAAAGGATATGCTAACCCATAATATACAGTCCTTAGGCTTTTAGAATTGAGATATGGTGATAATCTTCTTAATACATATAGAATGGGAGTTATATTTTTTTACAGACATAATCAGCTTGCTGCTTCCGTGGAAGTTGATCATCTATGCATAAACACAAGAATTTACAATCTGTACAGGTTTCTGGTAGATTTTCGTCAATCACAGTTTTTTGTCTGTTTGGACCGCTTAGTTTAAAATGAATAATATTAGTTTTTTTATGTTTACTTTTAGATTCTCTCTTTCAAAGTGAACTCTTGCCTTTTCAATAAAGTTATATATTTGTTCAACTAGGCTGGGCTCATCGCCTGCATAGCAGACACCAGATGTATCATCTGCATACATAATGATCAGTTGCTTATGGTCAAGGGACCTTGGGAAATCATTTGCGTACTGGGTAGCATATGAATAAGAGTCGACCTAAAATAGAGCCCTGAAGAACACCAAAATTTATATTTCTTATACAAGACCTTCTCCTCTCCAGTATTTCTCCATTAGAGTACATAATCTCCATGCATTGTTGTCTAGCCTTTAAATATGTTTATAGCAATTGCATGAGTTTTCCAGTGACACCACTCTTCGCAATTTTTGATAAGAGTGTGTCAAAATGTACTCTATCAAGAGCCCTTGAGAGGTCCAGGAATACTCCTGCTGCTTGGGATTTATCATTTATTTTTTCAAGTACATTATGGACAAATTGTACTGCTGTTGACATGGTACTTCGACCTCTTCTGAAACCATGCTGGAAATCACTTAATATGTCAGCATTGTTGTAATGTTCCAAGATTTTTTTAAATATTGTTTTCTCTATCAGTTTGCTGAAAGTTGAGATTAGGGCAATGGGTCTATAGTTCTGTACATGCTTTATTTCCCCCTTTTTGTGTATTGATTTCACTATTTTTTTATTTTTTTATTTATTTATTTGGTCCTGTTAATTACATATTATACAGCCAGTGTACAAGTAATATAGGACAGACAGTTTCAACTTGTCAGGGAATATACCATCTTCGAGAACACAGTTTATTAGATGACCTAGTGGTTTCATTAGTTCATGTTTATATTTCTTCAATAGATATGGAAAAATTTCATCTAATCCTGCTGATTTTTTGTTTCTGAGGTTATCAGTATGCTGCAGAATGTCATATGTGCTTACTGCGGGTAGTGTACTGCAATTCTGTTTGTTACAGGACTCAAATGAGTGCTGTATATCCTGTTTCATAGATACATCATTTTAAACAGTATCTATGCAGGAATTATTAAAAATATTGCTGACGAGAAGAGGACCAGAGATATCTTTGTTATTCACAGATAATTGTACATTATTAATTTTAGTTTCTGTTTCATTGTTTCTGAAACAGCAAATCTTTGAAACATTATCTGAAACTCATATCTGTTGGATGATTCTTTCTGATTATAGTCTCCTGACTTCTTTGTGGTACTTGTATTTGTACTGCTTGTGGAGTGTTTTATGTAACTCTGAGTTAGTCTGTGTAAGTTATACATGTTTTCCATTTTTTCTTTCAGATCTTTTGTTTTAAAATCTAATGGTACAGGTTTTTATTTTAAAGGTTGATTTTTCTGGATACTCACTTTTTTAATGGCATGGTTCTATTTAAGTGTTCAGTCATAATTTCTGTGAACATGTTCCATTTACTGTTGACCCCAATGGTTGTCACAATTGATTCCCATGATTCCTGGCTTAAACTGTGTCTTAGTGTAGCAATGTTGTTTGCAGATAATATTCACCTGTGCTTGTACATTTTTCTTGGTTTGAATTTGGTATTACATTTTAGCACTAGTGTTTGGCCTAAATGATCTGAGAGGTGACTATATATTACATAAGTTGACATGATGTGGTCATAATTTGTGATAACATGACCCATTGAACTACTATGTGTGTTAGCTATTCTGGTGGGTACTAGTCCAAGAAGATCTTTAGCCCCATAAGACAGGATAAAATCTGTAAAACATTTGCTTTCCTGACCATCATGTTCAGATCTCCCAGTATGAATAGATTTACACTTCTACAGCCTGACATTAATTTACTTAAAACTCCATCAAGTGATTTCAGAAAAGCATCAAAGTTTCCACAGAGGGATCTATATACACCTATAACACAGAAAGGACCAGTGCAAAATGTGATTTTAAGAATTTCAATTTCAAAATCTTCATCAACATGGAAATTGTTCCCCCATAGCACTTTTTCTGTGGTGGTTAAGAACTTACATTTTCTTGATTATGTGGCAACACCACCACCTTTATTGTGTCTTCTGCAGTAGAATGTAGCCAGGTTGTAGCCTTCTAATTTGTAATATTGAATGTTGTTCACTATTTTCTGGTGTTCTGTAATTATTACTACATGTGAAGATAGTCCTGTGACAAATGATTTACAAGCATCTCTTTTGTTTCCTAAACCCTGTACATTATAATGAAAAAATTTCTTCATATTAACAGTGCTAACCTAATCCCTTCATGGAGGTCTTTAGGTGACCCTGTGTACATCTTGGTGGCAAAACTCTCAGAAAAGCATTAAGTGTGTCTTGCTTGGTCTCCTGCAGCACCACTTTGTTCACCTCCTAATTCTGTGACAATTCACAGGTGTGAACATTCAAAACCCTAATCCCAGTGATGAATTCAGGGGGTAGCCCGGCGGAGAAAGCCCCCCCCCCCCCCCCTCCCTCTCCCGGAAATTGGAAATTCCCCCCCGAGAAATTCATATCTATAGTTGTGGTGAAACATAAAAATTATCACCTGGTCTGTTAACTTGTACCATTGTGACAAAATTTAAACTACGCCAGCTGCTGCTGCTAACGAAGTTTGGAGTCAACTATGGAGAAGTTGTGATGACATGCAGTTTTTACAAGCAAAATGAATGTGTAACACAATAGGTAGCGGCTGGGTCCCTATAGTTTGGTTTCGTTACTGATCGGTTTGGTTTGGAACACTTAGCGTCAGTTGTCCTGTTTTTATTATTATTATTGTTATTATTATTCTTTCTTTTCTCAGACGTTATGTCTGGTCAAAAATGGAAAGTGACGCGGACCTTGATCAAGCGTGACTTCCTTTTAACTGTACGGTATATGTTACATTGCATTTAGGAACTTTCCCGTAATTGAACATGTATCAATAATTACAGATTTCTGTAATTGTATATATAAGTTTGGATGTAGCTGTATTGCGTTGATGTACTGGTGGATATTGTGTGGTATGACTCCTGTAGATGATTGTATAATTGGTATAATGTCAACTTTATCCTGATGCCACATGTCCTTGACTTCCTCAGCCAGTTGTATGTATTTTTCAATTTTTTCTCCTGTTTTCTTCTGTATATTTGTTGTATTGGGTATGGATATTTCGATTAGTTGTGTTAATTTCTTCTTTTTATTGGTGAGTATGATGTCAGGTTTGTTATGTGGTGTTGTTTTATCTGTTATAATGGTTCTGTTCCAGTATAATTTGTATTCATTATTCTCCAGTACATTTTGTGGTGCATACTTGTATGTGGGAACGTGTTGTTTTATAAGTTTATGTTGTAAGGCAAGCTGTTGATGTATTAGTTTTTCCTACATTGTCATGTCTTCTGGGGTATTCTGTATTTGGTAGTATTGTACATCTGCTTGTGATGTGATCTACTGTTTCTATTTGTTGTTTGCAAAGTCTGCATTTATCTGTTGTGGTATTGGGATCTTTAATAATATGCTTGCTGTAATATCTGGTGTTTATTGTTTGATCCTGTATTGCAATCATGAATCCTTCCATCTCACTGTATATATTGTCTTTTCTTAGCCATGTGTTGGATGCGTCTTGATCGATGTGTGGCTGTGTTAGATGATACGGGTGCTTGCCATGTAGTGTTTTCTTTTTCCAATTTACTTTCTTCGTATCTGTTGATGTTATGTGATCTAAATGGTTGTAGAAGTGGTTATGAAATTGCAGTGGTGTAGCTGATGTATTTATGTGAGTGATTGCTTTGTGTATTTTGCTGATTTCTGCTCATTCTAGAAAGAATTTTCTTAAATTGTTTACCTGTCCATAATGTAGGTTTTTTATGTCGATAAATCCCCTTCCTCCTTCCTTTCTGCTTAATGTGAATCTTTCTGTTGCTGAATGTATGTGATGTATTCTATATTTGTCGCATTGTGATCGTGTAAGTGTATTGAGTGCTTCTAGGTCTGTGTTACTCCATTTCACTACTCCATATGAGTAGGTCAATAATGGTATAGCGTAAGTATTTATAGCTTTTGTCTTGTTTCTTGCTGTCAATTCTGTTTTTAGTATTTTTGTTAGTCTTCATCTATATTTTTCTTTTAGTTCTTCTTTAATATTAGTAATATCTATTCCTATTTTTTGTCTGTATCCTAGATATTTATAGGCATCTGTTTGTTCCATCGCTTCTATGCAGTCGCTGTGGTTATCCAATATGTAATCTTCTCGTTTAGTGTGTTTTCCCTTGACTATGCTATTTTTCTTACATTTGTCTGTTCCAAAAGCCATATTTATATCATTGCTGAATATTTCTGTTATCTTTAGTAATTGGTTGAGTTGTTGATTTGTTGCTGCCAGAAGTTTTAGATCATCCATGTATAGCAAATGTGTGATTTTGTGTGGGTATGTTCCAGTAATATTGTATCCATAATTTGTATTATTGAGCATGTTGGATAGTGGGTTCAGAGCAAGACAGAACCAGAAAGGACTTAATGAGTCTCCTTGGTATATTTCACGCTTAATCTGTATTGGCTGTGATGTGATATTATTTGAATTTGTTTGGATATTAAGTGTGGTTTTCCAATTTTTCATTACTATGTTTAGAAACTATCAATTTAGGATCTACTTTGTATATTTCCAATATTTGTAGTGACCATGAGTGGGGTACACTATCAAAAGCTTTTTGGTAATCAATGTATGTGTAGTATAGCGCCCTTTGTTTAGTTTTAGCTTGATGTGTCACCTCTGCATCTATTGTCAGTTGCTCTTTACATCCTCGTGCTCCTTTGCAACAGCCTTTTTGTTCTTCATTTATAATTTTGTTCTGTGTTGTATGTGTCATTAATTCCTGTGTAATGACTGAAGTTAATATTTTGTATATTGTTGGTACGCATGTTATGGGGCAATATTTACCTGTGTTTGCTGTGTCTGCTTGATCCTTAGGTTTCAGATAAGTTATTCCATGTGTAAATGTGTATGGGTCTGCAATGTAACTGTTAAACAATTTAGTTAGATGTGAATGTGTTGAGGCAGAACTTCTTTAGCCAGAAATTTGCTATTTTATCTTTTCCAGGGGCTTTCCAATTGTGAGTAGAATTAATTGCTCGGGTGACTTCATGTTGCAAAATTATCACTTCAGGCATTTGTGGTATCATCTTGTATGTGTCTATTTCTGCTTGTATCCACCGTGCATGCCTGTTATGTTGTACCGGGTTTGGCCATATATTGCTCCAGAAGTGTTCCATGTCTGTCATGTTTGGTGGATTGTCTATTTTAATGTGTGTGTTATCTATTGTCTGGTAAAATTTCTTTTGGTTTGTGTTGAATGTTTGGTTTTGTTTCCTTCTATTTTCACTTTTTTTGTCATTTGGCCAATGCTTGTAATTTCTGCTTCTTTTCATCTAATTGCTCTATTGCTTCTTGTTGTGAGATTTTACCTAACCTTTTTCGTTTTTTTTCTGACATTTCATTTCTTATAAATTGTGTTAGCTGTCCGATGTCTTTTCTCAGTTTTTCTATTCTGATCTGTAGCCTGTGTTGCCATGCTGGTTTTGTGGGTTTCTTCTGTGTGTTGGTTTGTTCTGATCTCTGCCTAGTGTGTATATTTAGTGTAGTGAGTGCTCCTATATAAACCAGTAGTTGTAACTCTTCCATAGTTGTATTTTCACTTATTTTGTTGTGTATGATTGTGTTGATAGCTGTTATTGTTGTTTCGACTTGTGGGTTATTTGGTGGTCTATGCAAGAATGGTCTAATGCCTGTATTTGTGTCTTTGTATTCTATATATGTTAGCTGAAATTTTTCTTCTATATCTAACATGTGTGTCACTTCGTGTTTTATTTGTGCTTGTTCTGGTGGCTGTCTTAAGATGTCATTTTCCTCTGATTGTTTAATTGATGCGTGGTGTTCTTTGTTTGTTTGCTATGGGATGTTTCAGACCATTACTGTATTTTCTTCTTCTTCTGATTGCACATTATTTTGTTTCAGTATTTGTTGTACTTGTTGTTTGATGTTTTCTAATTCTGACTGGGGTATCCTGTTATTTTTGATTATTACACGGATCTGATCAGCTAGTCGTTGTTCTGTTAAAAATTTTAATTCTGGGTATCTGGTAATAAATGTTGTGTATACTTGTGAGCTGTATCCAGTTGTGTTGGTTCCTAAGTTTGTTGCTTGTAAATAACAGAACATGAGGTCTCGGTTAACTTCATCTGACCATCTCATCCTCTGTCACTGTTTTCCTTCTAGAGTGGTTGCAGGAAGCATGTCCTGCAAAACATCTCTATTTGGATTTAAATCATTTTCCATGTGGCTAGCAGTGTCGTTACCATTGTGGACGGGCATAGGGTTCAAGCGTCGTCCCCGACCATGACAGCGCTTGTCTGAGGCTTCATTAGTTCTATCCTGAACCAACTAATCACACTAAAAGGGGGGTTAGCACTATTAGTGGTTTGTTCTTTTCGTCGCCTTTTACGACTGGCGGAACATACCGGAGGCTTATTCTTATTATTATTATTGCCAACACCAACAAATTAGCAGTTGCTGTATAATAAGTGTGCGTTAAAGCTAAGCGTTGCAAGGTGTGTTGGCAACGCCGACTGTCTTCCCTCACCACACCTGCAATCAGCCTAAAGTGTAAGCTAATCCCTTAGCTACACACCCCACCCTCACTGTGAACTTTATTCTTATCTGCCACTCGTATCTATACTTTATTTGCCCTTAGAATAAACCTGATCTCGCAAAACACGTCCCTGGATATTGCTACGGAATTGGAAGTAGCATCTGACATTATAATAGATTGTTTCAGTTTTTTATTGCATTACTGGGAATATTTCCAAGATTTAATAGCCATATAAATTTTTCCTAATCGATGAGTCCAAAGCTCAAACCAAATATTTGTGTACACTTGACAATGATTTTCGCAGCGTCAGTGGGGATACACAATTATTGCCTAGAGAAGTGGTACATTCCACCATGAGTGGGACATTTGGCAATTCTGCTCTACAAGTATAATCTAAGTTTTCATTGTTGTATAAAAACTCAATGCATTGTTGAAACTGTTGTAAGGCTGTAACAGTCAGTTGACAGGTTACTATGGAAATGTGATGTGATCATGTAGTGTACTATATGCAGTCTTTATCGATTTATAACATAAAAAGAAGTGTTAGTGCTGAAATACAATGTTGAAACAACAAACTTTAATTTTTTTTCTTTTCTAATAAAAGACAGTGTATTGCAAAAGACAAAGACGAGTGTGAGGCTACTGAAAGAAGTGCTAGTGATTGTGATGATAAATTGCATAGGTCTACCAAGTCTTCAGTTTCCCTTCCACAGTTTTCAAACAATAAATGTTCTATTTCTCGCCCATCCGTAAATTGCAGTTCTAAACAAAATATTGAACGCGAGATTAAGTATCAGCAAAAATTGGAGTGTAAGTACAATTGGTTGTACTTTGACCACAAGCGAGGTGGGACTTTCTGCAAACTGTGTGAAATGCATTTAAAAAACAATATCAAAGCTCTACAGAAAACATTTCTGTACCTTTCACTAAATTTAGAAAAGCTACCGGAAGCACGGGAAAACTAGAAAAGCACGCCAACTCAGAAAAACATGCAAGAGCCGTTGCACTTGAAAATTGTAGATTACAGGGATTAAACACTCCAATTCATACACACATATTTAAACAAAATGAAAATGAAAAAGCTTTAAACCGTCAAGCATTGTCATCATTAATTCGAAGTCTGTATTTCCTTAGTGTCTGGCCCCGGTAGCTGAGTGGTCAGTGCGACAGTATGTCAATCCTAAGGGCCTCGGTTTGATTCCCGGCTGGGTCAGAGATTTTCTCCGCTGAGGGACTGGGTGTTGTGTTGTCCTTATCATCATCATTTCATCCCCATCGATGCACAAGTCGCCGACGTGGTGTCAAATCAAAAGACTTGCACCTGGCGAATGGTCTACCTGACAGGAGGCCCTAGTCACACGACATTTATTTTATTTATTTCCTTAGTAAGGAAGAAATATCCCACACAACAAAATATGAGCCTCTAATTCGTAAGGTAGTACTGAAAAGCGACATTACCCTTGAAAAGTGGTTAAAATTTCAGAACAAAAGATCCACATATCTTAGTAAGTATATTGCATCAGAATTGTTGACTTGTTTGGGAAAGTCTTGAGACTTTCAAGATGAAACACTTCTCTATGACAAATATTTTTCATTAATGGCAGACGAATCTACAAATGTTTCCAACCAAAGTGAACTGTCTTTAGTAGTTTGATATGTTGCTCCGTCTCCATCGTTTGAAGTGAAGGAAAGGTTTTTGTGTCTCATTGAGTTGAAAAGCACTTCAGCTGAATCCATATATACAGCAATTGATACTGAACTAAATAAAAGAAAACTTTCTTATGACAGATTATTATATTGTTCTTTCGACGGTGCTGCGAATTTTAGTGATTCTATCTCAGGAGTCCACGCTCGGTTGTCAGAGAGGAAGGGCCATAAGCTGCCATACATTCACTGTAGAGCACATGTTTTGTCAACTGCTTCCACCAACTCTAGGAATAAACACCCCATTATAAAATCACATTACATGTTGTTAAAAACATTTATAAACTTTTTCATGGTTCTTCCAAACGAGAAAATGTTTTGCATGAAATTCAGTGTGCTTTAGAGCAACCTGTTTTAAAAATACCCAAAGCTGTTGACATCTGATGGTTAAGTACCTATCGCACAGTTCATGCTATTTTCCTAACCTACAAGTCCATTATAATGGCATGTGAAGATATACACAAGGACGGTGTGGATTTAACAAGTTTAGCTGGAGTAATCTTGTTAGAAATGATGAATTCCAATTTCATTGTAGGTTTAGTGATTTTAGACGATACGTTAAATGCAGTCTCAAACTTATGTAAAGTTTTGCAGAGACAAGCACTTAAAATTTTGCAAATCCCTCTACTTGTTTCTGGAGTCTGGAACATTTAAGACACATCGACTGTGTTGGTGACTGCGATGGACATAGTGCAGAAAATGAAACTCTTAATAAAATTAAAAAACTGCAGGAGGACGCAACATAAGTTAAAAGTGTGCTAGTCACGAATGAAGAGGAGCAGATTCAAGCTACGAAAAGCACAAGGAAAATTGTTAAAAGTATGATTGATGAAACTGAGCAACAGTTTGTTGAGAAGGCAATAAAAGTGATAGAACTAAGTGCATATTTTGAAAGTTTTAAAAAATTTCTAGTGTTTAGTGATAATGATTGTAAAGAACTGTGCTTGATTTTGGGACTTACAAATGTCAACACTGTTATTGCAGACTTGCATTCGTTTAGGTACATTGTTAGTAATAAATTAGACGATACGTCTTCTGATGTTGCTTCATCCATTCTGAGAGTCGACATCGGCTACGAAGCACTTCGGACACTCGCTGAATCTGTACTGTGCATTTCCATTTTGACTTGCAGAATGGAAAGGTCATTTAGTACAATGAACAGAGTGATGACAAAATTAAGGAATAGGATGGGTCAGGAAATGCTCCAAGCTTGTGTGAAGATTTCAACTGAAGGGGACGAGGAGCCAACAGAAAGTTTTATTGATGACGTCATCAAGAGATATGCTGTAAAAAAGCCTCAACATATTAGTTTGATGTAAATGTGAGTTTTTTTGCATGCAATAAAATTATTTTATTATTTAATATAACTAACTTAGGCTTAGCCTAACAGCTTAGTACTTAACCTACATATTATTTAATTATATATTAGCTATTCATGAAAAATTTTAAATATTAATAACACTGCTACATCTTTAGAACGATATCACTTAAATTTTAAGCCTATAACTTTGTCCTCCCTCCCCCCCCTCCCCGTCAAGCTAAATATCCCCCCTGGCTGTATTCATCACTGCCTAATCCTATTCCCAAAGTCCTCCACTACCTCATTATGCTTCCTAGACACCACAACCCACCAGTCACGGGGTGGGGTGATTGGGGGGTGGGGGAGGGGGGGGGGACATGCAGTTTATGCTCCCTGTACCATTGTTCCAACCCTTGCCTTAGTTGATCAAAAGTCTCTGCATTGTGAAATGCTTCTGTGTACCTTATGAACAACTTCAATTACTTTATCAAATGCAACCATGCAATCTGCAATAACTGTTTATTTGACCAATCCACTATGCTAGCCAATGACTGGAGATCTTCTACAAACACTAACACATACTCAGACACCCTACCAGAGAAAGGAGCAACCAGGTTAGCAATAGCCAGATCTCCTAGTGTCTGAGACCTCATCAATCCTTCTGTGTCTACTTCCCCAGATTCATGGATCCCAAGGATGGCGTGGCCACAGCAGCCGCCAGAGGGTATCATCACGACACCACGGGACGACCCCATGGAGATGGAGCCTTCATCTCCTCTGCCTCCGCTCATCATACCGATGGAGCTGGACCCACCCACACCGCAGCAGCCGACACCTTCCTCATCTGGTTATTGGCTTGCACAGGTGGACATGAATCCTTGTGGTCATTTTCCGGGTGATATTTCCACCAGAACAAAGGCAGGATGGCGGGGTAGGACCAAAAACTTGATGCCCCCTGTAGCCACAGCTTCGGCTCCAGTGCAGTGTATTTTCGACAACACATGGAACACATACGGCAATGACAAATTAGACTTTACAGGAGGAGAAATATTCATAGTGACAAGCAGAAACATTAGGTCCGGAGTGGTCAAAAATAAATCCAACTGCAAACTAACATGAACAAGATTAACAAGGGGCAGTTATTTCAGAGAAACAATAATTGACCAGATTCAGACACATTGGTCATACAGTCATTCAAAGACAAGCTAAACTCAGTATCATGGAAATGCCGTGAGCACGCAGCAGCAGCAGCAACAGGAGTAGTCGTAGTAATAGGTGATGAGTTTAATGAGCCCAGTATCAACTGGGAAGACTGCACACACAGTATTCATGGTAAGGATAAATAAAGAAAGGAAGGAAGGATGGAAGGAATACTGGGTTTAATGTCCCATTGACATCAAGATCATTAGAGATGGAGTGTAACTCGGATTGTGTCAAGGATGGGGAAGCAAATTGGTCATGCCCTTTCAAAAGAACCATCCTAGCATTTTCCTGGAGCAGTTTGGGGAAATCATGGGAAACCTAAATCTGGGTGGCTGGACGCAGGTTTGAACTCTCATCCTCCCAAATGCCAGTCCAGTGTGCTAGCCGCTGCACTACCTCACTCAGCGGTAAGGACAAAAAGAAATGCTAAAATACTGAATACATTGTCTCTGATAAGTGTCTTCACCAACTTGTGCAGCAACCAACACATGTAAGAAATATTTCAGCTGTCCTGGCTACTAACAGGCCCAATATTTTTGAGCGTCACTTGTGAAAGAAGGATTAGCCACCATGGTGCTATTACTGATATCATGGTCACCAAAGGCAAAATGTCATCAGGAAATTGTTTCTGTTTGGTCAAACAGAAAATTACTAACAAATTACTTACAGGACTAATTGAGAACATTTAAGTAGGCCAGATGTGAAAGCTGCTAACTGAGTGATAAACGAAACTGAGTTAATCATGAAAAACTCATCCCATCCAAACTATTAAAGTTAAAGATCTCATTACTTTTGAAAAATAAGTAAAATAATAATTAATTACTTGAAAATAATGGCTGAAATCTGCAGTTATTTTTTATAAGTTAATATCTCAAGAGAAATATTGACTTAGTGGTTTTTGCACTCGATTTATGCAGTTAGCTGGTTTTGCAAATGTACTGATCCAACTATGAAACAAACATTTAGTTGCAAAATCTGCTATTCAATGGTGTGTTAGGAATGACAGAAGGATGGTATTTAATTATTGCAAATTTAAACACAATACATTTTATTTCAAAGAGAAGTTGGGAAGCTCTACAAAATTGTCATATAAAAATATAAAAGTTACATTATTTTACATTGAAAAACTAACTTATTTAATGACAAAAATAGAACAAAATGAATGTTCAACATTAGGTTTTTTCAAAAAAATACACCATCATGCTTTCAATTCACAAGGTACAAAATAAAATGTGCTTTAAATAGCATCTTAGTAAAACACTAAAAAAAATTTTAAAAATGAAAAAATTGGACAAAGTTGCAACAAAAAATTCTAGAAAATGAAATTGACTGTATCAACCTCAACACTGTCCATCAACTCACAATTGCTTCTGGTTTCTTCCTCATCCTAAGGGTTGGCAGTGGCAGGAGCAACTCTAGGAGTGCCTTCCTGCTCATCAAACACCTCAGTGTAGAATTTGAGTTTGTCGCCGGTCGCCCAGTTTTCACCTAAGTTGAGCTCTAAAAGATTTTTAACGTCTCTGGCTCCTCAACATTCTACACCTGCTGTGATTGGTGTTGGGTCATTTCCTTTGCTGATATTTCTTCCCCTCTTCAGGATGCTCTTCCCCTCTCCAGCTTCAAAATTGTAGAAGGGCTTTTCACAAATTAGACAAATCTTCTTGTTTTTGCTTTCTGTGAACATGATTTTTTTGGCTTTCTTAGTCTGGAAATGTCAGTTACCAGTAACATTCACTAAGCTTTCTGTGTATTCTTTCCAGAACATGCATTTTGTCCTAGACATACTATCGTTGCGAATTTCTCAATGTGATGTGTGTATACAGACAGGATGTTATCAAAAACCCTATCAGGTGGGATGAATGAGTGGTCAACTATCGTGAACCACAGGTCTGTTTCTTCTAGATTGTTGCAAGCTTTGAGAAGAAACAAGTGACGTACCATGCTAATCATCATCTGGGATTTTATTCTGATCCCACATCCATTGGAAAACAATCAAAGTTTTTTCCCTCCTTCAAAGTTTAAGTGAGTTAATCTGTGGTGAGCCATTGATACTTTTTTATTTTATCCTTTGGCATATTCATGTCCCAACCAAATGTATGAAAACACCATACTAGTATTCTGGGGTGCCTCTGAGGAGCCCTGGCAGACTCTAAAATTGTAAAGGTACATTTGACAGGAATAATAGGCCACTTGGTCTGGCATCTTTTGTAATACTACATTCTTTTGACAGTTGTAGTTGAGAGTTGTTTCACCCTCATTATTTTCCTTCAGCTTTGTGTATAACATGCCACCTCTCATTTTGTAGACTTTGTGCTAGGTTTGTAGGTTCTCCACTTCAGCTCTTTCTTTTTCCGCTTCAATATGATTTTCCAGCAATGAGCATGTCGAGCAAGTATCAACATATGGAGCACCAAAGCCAGAATAGAAATCTCATCAAAAAATATTTGACAGTGTTTTCAGGGTTCTCTTCATGTTACATGGGCCACATATTCATTATACTGAGTTCACTACTGAAATAGTTTCTTTGGGTGTTGGTTCGTCATGAGTAGTGACGTTCTAAGGAGATGAACTTCTTAGTGTTATTTTTCACTTTATCTTTTCCCATTTCATACAACTTCGTTCTTCTGTCACCTCCTCTCTTCTCAGGGGGAACCGTATCATGCTCTAAAGTTTTATGGCACAGCCTGGTAACACTATCTTTCCTAATTTGTAAAACTGACAAAAAAGCTGCTTTGCAAACAACAACATTTTTGATCCCCTCACCCATCTTTTTTGGTAAAGAAAAATGGGTAGCAACAGTTTGTTTCCTTTTTTCATCCTCACCGGATCTTCTTTTAGGTGGCGAGAAAAGGGGGGAGGAAGGGGGGAAACTACATCACGAGTCTTGAAAATTAGGTAGAGCTCTGCACATGAAGATAAAACAAAAGGGACAGTAAGCACAACAACCTAAGTTAAAAAAATCATGTGGTATATATATATATATATGTGTCTATGACATACAGAGTGTCTGTATGTGTGGATGGATATGTGCGTGTGTACGAGTGTATACCTGTCCTTTTTTCCCCCTAAGGTAAGTCTTTCCGCTCCCGGGATTGTAATGACTCCTTACCCTCTCCCTTAAAACCCACTTCCTTTCGTCTTCCCCTCTCCTTCCCTCTTTCCTGATGAGGCAACAGTTTGTTGCGAAAGCTTGAATTTTGTGTGTATGTTTGTGTTTGTTTGTGTGTCTATCGACCTGCCAGCGCTTATGTTCGGTAAGTCACCTCATCTTTGTTTTTATATATAATTTTTCCCACGTGGAATGTTTCCTTCCATTTTATATATATATATATATATATATATATATATATATATATATATATATATATATATATATATAAAACGTGATAAAACATCACTAGTAGAAAATTTCATTTTTTACTACCAACACCCTGTCCCCCATTGGTTGCTTAAATTCCTCCCCAATGAATAATGCCCGCAAAACTGAAACTGGGAGCAATCTGGCAACAGTGTAACTTCTTGCTGTTCCCTGCGATATCTACTGCATTAAACACAAATTTTCTTTAGTTTTGCTATGCATTACACTCCTACTCAGTTTTGCAGAGATTGTCCATTAAATTCTTCATACTATGCCACTGTGTAGAGCAGAGCATAGGTTGTACCACAAATTTGTTGAGGTAATGTCATAACAATCACAGCCAACACAGTTTTCATTGCATAACATTGCTTTGATAATACTTTTCATTTTCTTACCTTTCTGTTTAGGAAACATTTTTCTTCCACTTATCAGGATACCACTTCCTTTTTGGGGAGGGACTGTCACCCTTGGTCTCATTCTGGTCATTTACAACTACTACAACGGGTTCGACTTCTTGCAGAATTTCAATAACTCTCACTTCATTTGTACCATCTTCTGCATCTAAACCATCCACAAAATCATGCATTTTCTTCAAAACACTCATGCAAATATGTCAGCAAACACCCTTCTGATCAGCTGAACTGTGCTTACCGGCATATATTTCAACAATGCATTAGCAGCGAGAGCTTCATTGTTGCATACATGTTTGCTACAGAGTAATCAACCTAACCCTGAATAAGAAAAATATCTCTTCTGATCATAAAAAAACTGAAAGGTAGCTCTGAATGTCTATATTGGTAAGTCTGGTGTCAGATGGCATGCTTTGCATCTGGACATGGCACAGCGACTGCCATGCCTTGCAAATGTTGGACATTCAGTGGGCTTTGCACCTGTAGACAATGTGTAGTTAGCAGCTTCTGCACCTAAAAAAGATTTTCTACAGCCATTTTCAGCAGTTTATAGTGGGTTTTGCACCCTGAAGCCTATTCCATCATGTAGGGACTGAAAAAATCTATATGGCAGTGTGCCCAGCTCAAAATCAACAAAAAATCCATTTAACAGCTTTTGCACCTGGGGTAGTTTAGAGCTGACAAATGTAGAATATAACTGTCTAGTAGGATTTCCTTGCTGAACAATAGAATGTGCAACTACAGTGCAGTTATGTTTGAAATAATTCCTTGTAACATATTTAAAAAATGGGCTCTTTCAGTTGCATGGCCGTAGGCTGTGGTACTTCGTAACATTCAATCCTGTGATTGACCTTACTTTGAGATCACTGAGGCATGCCAGCCAGTAACTTTGAAGTATTTTTAAAATTACATAAGGTGTGTCATTCTCCAAACTCCATTTACAAATGGAACAGGAAAGGAGGGGTACAATAGTGGTATCAAAAATACCTTCCACTACATTCTAAAGGTGACTTGTGAAGTATAGATGTACATACAGAATTTGGTAATCAACGTGAGACAGTGGTAGACAACCAGCTGAAGAGCTTCCACTCCTCCACCTGCCCCCCCCCCCCCCCCCACACACACACAAACACACTGTTTGAAGTCAAATATTGAAGAATGCATTTGTGCCAATTTGTTGGTCCACCTCAGTGATTTGAACTCTTGAACTCCCTGCCTGTCAGCTCTTAGCGCACTGTGTTGGGGGTGCCACTTAATGCTGGCACTGGAGAGCTGCAGAATGCAGACCAGAGTGAGGGAGAGTGCTTGGCCTGCTTGCAGAGAGGGTAGTTCTGGCTGGGCCTGTGTTTATATGTAGTGGTCGTATGTGTTGTGAGCTTTGATTTCAGATTCAAACAGAGACCTACTGCTGTGGCTTGGACTATTCTCTGATTTTTGGTAGTTTTGATAGCTTGTTGCTGAATTGTGTCTACTCTGTAGTGAGTATCCCATTACTACAAACTGTGATCAGCCTAGGTAGTTTTGATAGCTCATTGCAGAACTTGTGCCTGCTCTATTGTGGGTGATCCATTATTATAAGTGTGTTTGTCAAAGTCGTGTGGTTGCTGGTAGCTTGATATTACGGGTTGTCTTCAGGCAACATGGTTTTGGTTTGTGACACCAAACAGTGTGGAGTTTACTGGAAGCACTGGCCACTGATATTTAGGCGATGTTTGTTGCTGCATGGTGCACATAAGATGTGAGATCATCGTATGTTGAGGTCGTTGGGCACACTTTTGATCACACCATTGGTTATTGGTAGATGTGCTTAGTTTGTTGGTTCAAGGCGTTTGAAGTTGATCATGGAAACTTTACATAGTTTTGTGTGTTGGTAGTGTGCACTCCCGAGCAATGATGACAAGGTTGAGAAACTGAATTCTGCTTCTGCATGAGTGTTTCCTCATTAATCCATTATTACTTGTTAGGAGACATTTGTTCGCTGTGTGTGTAAAATGCTGGTGGAATCCATGAGTTATGATTTTTGGTTTAGTACCTCATTCTGTCTGTTGTATTTTTGAGTTTGCTCATATTGAATTACAGTCGGAAAGGGGTTGCCTTGCCATCCTTGTAACTGAAGGACACTATTCGGCCAGACAAAAGACAGTCAAATGATGGCAAGTGAAGTCGGTTACCGAAAGGACAGAGTACGTAAGTCTGCTCCTGTTATTATTTTAAATGGTTGGTTCATTGATGTTGCAAAATATTGGCAGTTGATTCTGAGTGTGTCATGTAAGTATAAGTTGTCTGTGAGTGAAACTTGCTTAGTTGTATTGGCTGATAACTTGAGCTGTTATGGTACAGAATCAGAGTGGGTTTCCAGAGACAATGTCAGTGGTATTAATTGCTTTATCTTGTATTACTTGAATGGTTTTGAAAGCACATACTGTCCAGATGCCTAGAGGTCCTGTTGTTGCAATCTGTGCTGTGGTGACTTTGTGTTTCCGTATGAATGACTGAGGAAAGCAAGGCTTAGTTACCTCCGTTCACTTTAGGGCACAGAAGGGTTTTTCGGTACTCAACCATAACTGCACAAGTGGAACATTGCAGTTGAGTGCTGTTATTTGTATGTTCTGCTAGTGCATGATAATGGTGTTCACTGCCTTGTCCAGCGTGTCTCTTGGTGATTAGCAGTCAGTGATTAATTACGCTTGCTTCCCTGTATATAAGCAAGCTATCACTAATAGTGCAGTTTAACTTGTGTTAACTGAGCTAGTACCTGACTAGTGATAGGGGGCTAAAATCTGCCAAGTATTAAGATATAAACTAAGTTATTGCCAGTGCCAGTAGAAAAAAGGTTTGATCACTCTAGTTGAAAATTATAAGAACTGAGTGAACTTAATGCCTTGCTTTAAGTGGTATTATAGTTACTGAGACTATGTAGTTGTAAGAGAGCTCTAGGTCGGCAGTAGTGTTTTTTTTATTTTTATCTGCCTTAAAAACCGTGTGTGTGTGTGTGTGTGTGTGTGTGTGAGAGAGAGAGAGAGAGAGAGAGAGAGAGAGAGAGAGAGAGCCCTATAATATTAAGCATCTTGGAGTTCCAGAGTTTGCTTGACACATTGTTTACTCATTCCATTTTTAAGTCTGGTTATGTTACAGTTGCATGGCTGTATTGCTTTAAAGAGGTAGATATGATGGCTAGACGCCAAATTGATTAGTTATTCTGGTTTCTGTTACAGATCAAGGGTCTGCCACCAGTTTCTTCACCCATGGGGATCCTCATAAAACGCACTGTTGCAGTCATCGACAGTGTTTGCTACAGCAGTGAGGAGCAATGGTGTCTGTTGTTTGGTCTCCTTAATCAGCACACCACTGTGCCTACACGCAAGGCTCGGAGTTCTGTGGAATTGGAATTTCAAGAGCATAAATATAATGGAGCAAGATAAATAAAAGAAATCTGAATCAACATGACTTGTTGTTGTTGTTGTGGTCTTCAGTCCTGAGACTGGTTTGATGCAGCTCTCCATGCTACTCTATCCTGTGCAAGCTTTTTCATCTCCCAGTACCTACTGCAACCTACATCCTTCTGAATCTGCTTAGTGTATTCATCTCTTGGTCTCCCTCTACGATTTTTACCCTCCACGCTGCCCTCCAATACTAAATTGGTGATCCCTTGATGCCTCAGAACATGTCCTACCAACCGATCCCTTCTTCTGGTCAAGTTGTGCCACAAACTTCTCTTCTCCCCAATCCTATTCAATACTTCCTCATTAGTTATGTGATCTACCCATCTAATCTTTAGCATTCTTCTGTAGCACCACATTTCGAAAGCTTCTATTCTCTTCTTGTCCAAACTATTTATCGTCCATGTTTCACTTCCATACATGGCTACACTCCATACGAATACTTTCAGAAATGACTTCCTGACACTTAAATCAATACTGGATGTTAACAAATTTCTCTTCTTCAGAAACGCTTTCCTTGCCATTGCCAGCCTACATTTTATATCCTCTCTACTTCGACCATCATCAGTTATTTTGCTCCCCAAATAGCAAAACTCCTTTACTACTTTAAGTGCCTCATTTCCTAACCTAATTCCCTCAGCATCACCCGACTTAATTAGACTACATTCCAATATCCTTGTTTTGCTTTTGTTGATGTTCATCTTATATCCTCCTTTCAAGACACTGTCCATTCCATTCAACTGCTCTTCCAAGTCCTTTGCTGTCTCTGACAGAATTACAATGTCATCAGCGAACCTCAAAGTTTTTATTTCTTCTCCATGAATTTTAATACCTACTCCGAATTTTTCTTTTGTTTCCTTTACTGCTTGCTCAATATACAGATTGAACAACATCGGGGAGAGGCTACAACCCTGTCTTACTCCCTTCCCAACCACTGCTTCCCTTTCATGCCCCTCGACTCTTATAACTGCCATCTGGTTTCTGTACAAATTGTAAATAGCCTTTCGCTCCCTGTATTTTACCCCTGCCACCTTTAGAATTTGAAAGAGAGTATTCCAGTCAACATTGTCAAAAGCTTTCTCTAAGTCTACAAATGCTAGAAACGTAGGTTTGCCTTTCCTTAATCTTTCTTCTAAGATAAGTCGTAAGGTCAGTATTGCCTCACGTGTTCCAGTGTTTCTACGGAATCCAAACTGATCTTCCCCGAGGTTGGCTTCTACTAGTTTTTCCATTCGTCTGTAAAGAATTCGTGTTAGTATTTTGCAGCTGTGACTTATTAAGCTGATAGTTCGGTAATTTTCACATCTGTCAACACCTGCTTTCTTTGGGATTGGAATTATTATATTCTTCTTGAAGTCTGAGGGTATTTCGCCTGTTTCATACATCTTGCTCACCAGATGGTAGAGTTTTGTCAGGACTGGCTCTCCCACGGCCGTCAGTAGTTCCAATGGAATATTGTCTACTCCGGGGGCCTTGTTTCGACTCAGGTCTTTCAGTGCTCTGTCAAACTCTTCACGCAGTATCGTATCTCCCATTTCATCTTCATCTACATCCTCTTCCATTTCCATAATATTGTCCTCAAGTACATCGCCCTTGTATAGACCCTCTATATACTCCTTCCACCTTTCTGCTTTCCCTTCTTTGCTTAGAACTGGGTTTCCATCTGAGCTCTTGATATTCATACAAGTCGTTCTCTTATCTCCAAAGGTCTCTTTAATTTTCCTGTAGGCAGTATCTATCTTACCCCTAGTGAGATAGGTCTCTACATCCTTACATTTGTCCTCTAGCCATCCCTGCTTAGCCATTTTGCACTTCCTGTCGATCTCATTTTTGAGACGTTTGTATTCCTTTTTGCCTGTTTCACTTACTGCATTTTTATATTTTCTCCTTTCATCAATTAAATTCAATATTTCTTCTGTTACCCAAGGATTTCTACTAGCCCTCGTCTTTTTACCTACTTGATCCTCTGCTGCTGTCACTACTTCATCCCTCAAAGCTACCCATTCTTCTTCTACTGTATTTAATTCCCCCATTCCTGTCAATTGCTCCCTTATGCTCTCCCTGAATCTCTGTACAACCTCTGGTTCTTTTAGTTTATCCAGGTCCCATCTCCTTAAATTCCCACCTTTTTGCAGTTTCTTCAGTTTTAATCTACAGGTCATAACCAATAGATTGTGGTCAGAGTCCACATCTGTCCCTGGAAATGTCTTACAATTTAAAACCTGGTTCCTAAATCTCTGTCTTACCATTATATAATCTATCTGATACCTTTTAGTATCTCCAGGGTTCTTCCATGTATACAACCTTCTTTCATGATTCTTAAACCAAGTGTTAGCTATGATTATGTTGTGCTCTGTGCAAAATTCGACCAGGCGGCTTCCTCTTTCATTTCTGTCCCCCAATCCATATTCACCTACTATGTTTCCTTCTCTCCCTTTTCCTACACTCGAATTCCAGTCACCCATGACTATTAAATTTTCGTCTCCCTTTACAATCTGAATAATTTCTTTTATTTCATCATACATTTCTTCAATTTCTTCGTCATCTGCAGAGCTAGTTGGCATATAAACTTGTACTACTGTAGTAGGTGTGGGCTTCGTATCTATCTTGGCCACAATAATGCATTCACTATGCTGTTTGTAGTAGCTTACCCGCATTCCTATTTTCCTATTCATTATTAAACCTACTCCTGCATTACCCCTATTTGATTTTGTGTTTATAACCCTGTAGTCACCTGACCAGAAGTCTTGTTCCTCCTGCCACCGAACTTCACTAATTCCCACTATATCTAACTTCAACCTATCCATTTCCCTTTTTAAATTTTCTAACCTACCTGCCCGATTAAGGGATCTGACATTCCACGCTCCGATCCGTAGAACGCCAGTTTTCTTTCTCCTGATAACGACATCCTCTTGAGTAGTCCCCGCCCGGAGATCCGAATGGGGGACTATTTTACCTCCGGAATATTTTACCCAAGAGGACGCCATCATCATGTAATCATACAGTAAAGCTGCATGCCCTCGGGAAAAATTACGGCTGTAGTTTCCCCTTGCTTTCAGCCGTTCGCAGTACCAGCACAGCAAGGCCGTTTTGGTTATTGTTACAAGGCCAGATCAGTCAATCATCCAGACTGTTGCCCTTGCAACTACTGAAAAGGCTGCTGCCCCTCTTCAGGAACCACACATTTGTCTGGCCTCTCAACAGATACCCCTCCGTTGTGGTTGCACCTATGGTACGGCTATCTGTATCGCTGAGGCACGCAAGCCTCCCCACCAACGGCAAGGTCCATGGTTCATTGGGGGGGGCAACATGACTTATCCTTGATTAAAAACCCAGCACTCAACATCCCAATTTCTTTGGTATTAAGTGGTGGCACATATTTCAATTGCTGCTCTCAGGAATTGGATTGCAATTGCTTCCCTGGTCCACAACACGATACAGTGGATGGTATCATATCTGCCAGAGCTGACACCCTCTCCCTACTAAGGATGGGCAGTTCTGAGCTTCAGTATTATAAGAACTTTGCACTGTCTGCTCAGAGTTTAGCAGTTACGAAAATGGGTGTAGAGCAGTAAGCCTCCAACAGCTGTCATTCCACCCCTGGGATCATTCTTGCCACTGACATTGTAGCTCCACATAATTTGACTCTCTTATGTACAAGTGCCCGCCCTATGCCACAGGTCTCAGTTCTTTCAAATGATTTCCAAGTCCATTCATATCCTATTACAGTTGAACCATTTTTTGTCCAGGTTCTCCACATGCTTCTCTGTCAAATATACAATCTACTTAGATCAGGAGAAAGTGCAGTTGGATTACTGGAACACGCTTTCAGTAATGTCTGAAATTCCATACCAGGGTAGCAACTATATGCAGTTATGTAACCCAACAGCCACAGCTGTTTTGTTTCCTTTGCTGTCCTTTTTCATTACTTCTCCCAGCATAGTGAAAGTACTGATGACATGGGTGAAGATAGTCTCTTTCAAGCAATTATAGACTGTTTTCATCAGTCTAAGAAGGAGTTTGGGGTTTAACATCCCATTGATACAAATATCATTAGAATTAGCTCCGCTTGGTGAAGGAAACTGATTGTGCCCTTTTCAGAGGAACTATACTAACATCTGCTTTAATCAGTTTAAGGAAACCAAGGAAAATCTGAATCTGGGTGGCCAGGCAGAGAAATGAACTGCTGCTCTCCCGACTGACTCCATTGTCTTAACCACTGAACACCCTACTTGGTACCAGTCTACAGGTGAGCTGGAGATATTTGGGCTGGATTCTGCTACCTTTGTTATTCTGTTATCCCGGCCTTGTTGTTTTAAATGATTTAGGATAAAAGAGACCACTCACTAAACAGCAAAAGTGTTGAGTCGTTGACAAACCCACACAAAAGAGAAAAAACTTGCAAAATTTCAAATAAATTCTTTGACAAGCTTAGAGAAAGTGCTCACCCCAGCCCCACCACATACACACATTTGTGCCCTTACATTGCTCTGGCTGGACACACAATGCGGATTGCATTAAAGCAGATGGACTGGAGTGGGGGTTGTGTTGGGCAGGGAGGGGAGGGGAGGGGACAGGAGGGGGAGGGTGGGGGAGTGGAGGAAGAGGGTTTGGTGATGGGTAGATAGTGGCTCAAAGGGAGGCAGCAGGTTGGCTAGGAATGCAGGTGGAAGTGATGGCAAGGGTACAGGTTAGGCATGCGCTACGGGGGTATTGGAGCTGGTGAGGTGCAGCACACAAAGATTATGTGGGGTGGGAGGGGTTAATATGACAGAGCTGTGTGTGGCAACAATGGGTTAGCACAGAGTGAAGCCAGGAGGGTTACAGGAGAGAAAGGCTGTGGGAACGAAGGATGTGTTGCCAGGATAAGTCTCATCTGTGTAGATCAGCAAATCTGGTGCTCGAGAGAAATATCCAGTGGCTTGGGTTGTGGTGTAGCCATTGAACTCCAACATGTCATACTCAGCTGCAGGTTGTACCACTTTGCTCTTGACCCCAGTTGGACAGTGGGCATTCTTTCTCATGAACAGCTGGTTTGCTGTCATGCCACCATAAAAAGCTGTGCAGTGATTGCAGCAGAGTGGTATACGAGATAGCTGCTTCTACAGGTGGCTTCTGATGGGATAGGAAAAATCTGACAGAACTTTTCGACAATTCGTTTTCTTGAAGGTTGTGACAAATGTTAAAGACTGTAACTCTTTATAAGAACTGATGGCTCAGCATATGTAATATGGCTAACTATCTTCAGCTATTGACATTTTTTTATTTGTGGTAACACTGAAAACGGCTTCTCATGATGCTCAAGTGATTTACACATACACTAGTAATGTCAAACATTTATTTCACAATTCATATGCACCTAAACTACAGTCTTACACCTTTTACAGTATAGGGAAAAAGTAAGGAAGATTAGGGTTTATTGTCTTGTTGACAAAGTTATTGAAGATGAAGCACAAACTCTGATTGGGAAGGAAATCAGTCATGCCCTTTGAAGAGAACCGTCCCTGTATTCACCTTAATCAAATTAGAAAAATCACAGAAAACCTAGGTCTGGATTGCCAGACTGGGATTTGAATTGCTTATCAGAATATGAGAGAGTCCTGCACTATGCAACCTCACTAAGTATTTGCATCGCAGGATAGTGTGGTCAAATCTAAAACTTAAGGCATTGCACTGAGGCTTTAACATGTTGATTGCTGCACACATAATGATGGATGTTTCACTGTCAGGCACAGATCAGGTGTGCAGTTCTGTTGTGACTGCCACCACCTGTCATGTTAATATGTTTACGCAAACTGAACTGAAGATAAGAATGACAGGTTACATCCTCTGCAGTTCGTCATTGACTTTCACTGAATATATTTGATTTCAATTACCCCTTCATTTACTCATCAATTTTGCAATTGTACTTCCAAAAGTGCATTACGTCACCGTCAGTACAAAATCCTTGCTAAAATTGAATATTTTGAAGAACTGATTTTACATCTGAAGGAAATCCATAGGATTACGTATACTTAATACAAATGGAATGTGGGAGGTGTTCCCTAGCAACTGTTCAATAACACCCCAAAAATTAAGAGTATCCTCAATTCCATTGTCACAGATTAGACATTGAGGTTTAAATTTCTATGTTCCTTGTAAACCAGGCCAACGTTTCATTATCAAGCCTAACAGAATTTGCTGACGTATGGCAACAGAATATAATGGAGGCCGGCTGACGCACTGACATCTCCCTCCCCCACTCTGAACCCATACGTTTATGCAATCATTAATGGCTGACACTGATTTTTCTACTTCAAAAGTATGAGGTAAACAACTGAATAAAAAATCTGAACAAAGAAGAAACCAAGTATACTGCGCGCAAAATGCCATGGCCGCTAGATGCACAGACAGCTGGGGAAGTGTGGGGAGAGCAGCAGTTGTAGGCGGTCACTCAGAGCACTGTAGGGGAAATATCGAGTGCTGGAGGGGAAGTGCTGTTCTAAACTGAAGCCTATACTCACATTTTATGTAAATATTAAGTGGTCCCCCTCCACGCTCACACTTGAATGGTGACCATTCAAAAAAATCTACCGTCACCTTTGCTTTCGTTAGTATCTAAAAAGAATTCCACTGAGAATGCAACGACTTATTTTCGCCTGCCTTGTTAACCGTTTGCAACTTTCAGAGAAACATCATGAATAGTGAATTTTGAGTGAAACCTACACATTTCTCTGGCTTCCATGTCAAAATTTGCTTGTTTTGCCAAAAGGCAGCGGAGTTTACACTGTCTCACCTCACCTTATGCAGACATAGTTGTGACAGAATTCTGAAACAGTTGTTTATTAAATGAGGAACTAAGGAAAACTCAAGTCAGTAGCTTGTGAAATAGCACATTCTCTACATAAAAAAGGCTGTAATGTCTTCACATATGTTGTTCCAAAACCTATAGCATTTCTCGTTTCACCAGCTATCGATGGCCCTTAAAAATTACATTCTTTCACCAAAAAAAATCAGTAGCTATTGGAATAACACAGTAGATAATGAAGTTACTAGATAATAACGATACGGTAAAATACTCTCCTCTTTGCGTACTATCATTTGCCAAAATCTCATTTTGATATCAGAAACCGTTAACAAAATACGAGGAGTGTTGTGGATATTTCACTCTGGCTTTATTGCTGGCACAGCACCATCACAAATGAGTGTGCTACATCAAATCAGTTTTCACAAGATTGGTGACATGTAGATACCTCTACCCATGTCTAAAAAAAATTCCAATGATACCCAAATTTCATATGCAATAACGTATTATGCAATATGCACCAAATGCAAAATCATAGCGACCCCAATTTTTCATTGCACACTTTCCGAATTTTGCACAGTATTTTACTTTTGCGTAAATCACAATAACTAAGATCATTAACGAAATGTTGGGCACATCATCAGTAACATGCCATGTAAAGCTATCAGCAAAGCAAAAATGAAATTTTTTTGCTGAATAGTTTCTGTAAAATCATTTGAAAAAGATTGCCGGGTGCGCACCTCGATTCTGTCATCGCTGACTAGTCAAAAGGTGGAAAACACTTATCGGCCTCCTCTTCCAAGGAAACGAATGAACTAGCCCAGCGCTTTGGACGAAAACTGCATATTGTCCAACGTATCCCGTCAGAGGTGTACAGGGAATTATCAATAGAATACGAAAAGTTTGTCACATGTCCCCCCCCCCTTCCCCTCTAAAAATAAATATTAGGAATCACACTTATCACATAGTAAACAGCACCTCTTGACTGAAAGTAACAATTCTAGGAGGGGTGAAACTTTCATCATTGAAACACACAGCAGATTTTCAATAAAACATATGTTTATTAAACATTTTACTGCATAAAATATTGTAAACATTTAACAAATGTATGGGTAAAAATGCATTTGACAAAAATGCAACAATGGATGGATTACTTTTCACAATGAAACACAGTTTCTTAATTGGACGGAATTGTGTAGAATACTTTAAGGTACATTCTGAGTAATCAATGTTTGACAATTTTAGTGATAAAAAAATAAGAGTCAGTCTTCATGAAAGACTAACATTAACTACTATAAAAAGTACAAATATAACATTCAACTACAAAATAACATTACAGTAAAAAAAAGTTTTATAATACTTCTCACTAATATTTTATTGGACATATTAAGAATTAGAAACAATGATGCATGTATACGATTTTCCCCTTGCAAACAGTGGTGTGCAAAAAGGCAACCACAGTTTAGTAAAAGATAATTAATAAATTTAAATTACTCAGTGGGGAACAGAGAATGAACGTTTGAACACAGGCTGAACATGCAAAATAATTCAACCCTCTCAAAACAGAACCTGTGGCATCTCTCCTTAATGCACAGTATTTATGAATTTGAAAGTATGACAGATACTTTTAGATTAAAATTTACTGTGTACATAATCAATACACATTAGCTCCTGTGTAGCATTTTATAATAATCCTACTCTATCTAAAAGTACTATTATGCTAGTCACTTATTGCTTTGTAATGTACATTCTCTGACACTTCACAAGGTGTGAAATATATCTTGTCTATGTTTACAAACTCTGTGAGATTAGAAATACCTTCAGATACTGATGATAACAGGATACATGGCAGCATTAATCTTATTTGTAAAATGATCGCTGTTTTTTTGTGTGTGTATGTGTGTGTGTGTGTGTGTGTGTGTGTGTGTGTGTGTGTGTGTGTGTGTGTGTGTTGGAAGACAGTGATGCAAGAATATTTTAATTACTGAAACAGGCAAAGGCAAATTTTACATCTGCATGATGACAAAACTGTACAACATATAGCAAGGCCTCTTTGCTGTAGAATAACTTTAAAAACAGCCAGTTTTTTCAGTGATAATTACATGTAAACTAGATAGTGGCTACAAGTGTAACAGAACACAAATTTTAAGAATGCATCTACATTATCTTTGAAAAACTACAGATGGGTGTTAACCATACATTCATAATACCAATGCCCACAAAATGGTAATTCTAAGTCTGATTGGTTGACAGGAACTAGTTTGTAGTATTTACTGATACCATAGCATGGAGTAAATGTTCCAGAACACAGTGTTCTAATGTATTATTCATATGAATGCAATATAAATCACAATGGTTATATGGTAAGATCCACAAATGAACTTTCCTCACAATGAAAACTAAAAATATACATAATGCTATGAACACTTTTATTTGAAGTGGAAGTACTGTTTCTATTCACATGAAGTAACATAATAAAGCCAAAGCATGCTGGGGAATTTTACTGGATATTGTGCGCATAATGAGAGACCAGATCCCTGTGTTCATCTGAGGAAAAAAAGGAGGAAAAATATTTAACTTCATGCTAGTAATGGCAACATAAGAAAATACAACAAATACTTTCCCATTAAAACTTACTTGCTGAGCACATACTCAACCAACATGCATTAGTTGTTGGGTTGTTTATATTAATCTTACAGTATCTAAAAATACTATGATGGTATATTTCTTTTGTGAATAATGCCATCCAGATCACTTAATACATTTTGATTAAGAGAGGAAAGAGGTAGAGCTAACTACACGATTCCATCATTAAGTGAATTTTCAAAGATCTGGTAAAAGGAGTCACAGCTGGATCTTATATGCCTTTATGGAACCTCCATTTGTGAACATTTAAGTGTTTAAGCCACCTCTTGTTTTCATTTGTGGGAAAAGAAACAAAAATGAATTATAATTAACAGAACACCACCACAAACTAGCAATTTCTGGCTTATCTTACTGTTATCTGCTGGAGCATGGTGCTTGGTTTTGATTGGAACTATGTAACAATTGATCTAGTTCAGAAACAATGAATATAGGATGCATTTGGCACAGTTAATGAGTAAAATGCATGTCACTTATTCAATTAAAGAAACCACAAACAAAAGAACTGGAAAAACAGAGATGGTGCATGTATTCTTAAATGGTATTACTGATGGCAAACTGGTCATGACAATCTCATAAACAGTTATAGTTACTATTTTATAAGTAGACTGAAGGCAATACTGGTTGCCTCAATGCTTCAGTTTAGAGAGACCAATCATTTCACCGAACGAATGAAAATACAAGCAGCACTGAACAGAAGGCAAAAAGCCACTACAGATCACTTTCTTATTAAAATAACAAAACAAAATTTATAAGAAAGCTACAGATAAAACAAACCCTTACATTATTAATGTCACAACTGATAATTAAGTTCCAAATCTCTTCCAAGACACCAGCAAAATAAAAAGCTCTTGCTTTATGAGTGCACCTGTTACTTTTTCTTTCACAATAGGTCATTAGCATTCATTCTTTGGTTACTCATAATACAGAAGTTTCATGCCATGTAAAAACCATCCTTCAAACTTTACACACTGTCTCTGTAAATACTGGAGTAAATATTCATTACAAAAATACAAAATATCAATACGAGATTCATAATTTTGTACATGAATTAAAGTTTCCTCCTCTTATAAACCTGAAACTTCACACACTCTTTCTGATATGTAACTCCCAGTTTTAAAAAAATTGTGGTCGTAACTATACCTAATCTATTCATAGATTTAGATGGTGCTTTTCTGATGATCAGAGCAACTGCTATAGTTCATGGGTACAGCAGTTCAATATTTGGGGACTGCATTTCCTTAAATATCTGGTACAGAGAATACACACAGGTCCAGCAGTATGCCTGAAAAAGAAAAACAAAGCTCCAGAAAAACCTCTAATCAAACATCTAAATGGAAAAAACAGCTGTTCTTTCGTAACACTCATCAACACAAGAACTTAAAGTTAAATTAGAATTAGGTTCAAATGCAATTTCATTTTGTTGCAGTGATTAAGAACACCACAGTGGTAATGTAACTGAGTAGTCCTGAGCCATTATAAGGAAAGACTCAAGACAGTTGAAATTTTGCGTTTTGTTAATTAACTGTACGAAGTTTAAAACAATATATTAAACAATAGTGGCTAACGTGTGTTCCCCACTAGAAGCTCATCTGCTGAACATAGCATTTACTCCTATTTTCATAGTCTTATCAGCTTAACATGAATCTTACATCACACTGCAAAAAATAAAAATCATGTTTCTATGCGAAAGGTACTTCTCCATATTTTAAATAAAATATGAATGGTCCCAACCACAGCACTGAAAAGATTTATGACTATTTGCAAACAAATGGCAAGCTACTGAATACCTGATGTGGCAAAATGCATTTCAAAAACAAAAAGCAACTACTTTAAAAAGTGTTTAATATAAGATCAAACATCTCTTCATTTCCTTTATGTACACTACTACTGATTCATTTTCGGAGCAACTCTATGCAGACTCCACTGTTAGTGTAGTGGAATCAAGACTGCTACAGCATCACTGCATGCACCACCTCAAGATCTCTCTGCTCAAGTGACTTATTATCACAGAAAAGTAAATACGCAGAATGAGCTAGTTCCACAAACCAGTTAACTGTTGGGCTGCAGAATATCGTTTAACATGCAGTCACAAAGGTTGCTACACTGAGTTACATGTTTTATTCAGCCAACCTGTACCCTTCTAAAATTGATTACACACACCCAGGGAAACTGTGGTGTGTAGTATTATCAATGCTATAGTTGTCTCAAATAACAATACAAACAAAAATAGATGCAAGCTTGAAAACATTGTATCTTAGCAAGAGTACTACTGAGAGAGAATGTGTATGCATGCACACTGTAGATAACGTGACAATACTTATTTTTGTGAAAAACTGAATACCATACATGGACGATTATAAAAGCATGGAACTTGTGGGATATACAAAACAATGTTAGACATGAATGTGATTAGAAAAACTGGGAGAAACTATATCTATACAGCACATTACTTCATAAAAGGTGGTAGTAGTCGTACAGAAAACGATCTCGCAAGGAACCAGACAAAGTAACTTCATCAGTGAGCTGTAGATGGTCAGAAGGAATTCCTGTTTCAAATTGATCTTTCGCTGTAGCTAGTCACGTGGTGAAAATTATGTGGCTGGAACATCAACAATTCAACTCAGTTCCCGAAGTTCATATGCTAGAAAAAATATTAGAGGATTTCACTATGTGTGAGTGATAGTAAAACCAGAAGGGGAATCCTGCATGGTAATATATGCATCTTCATATGGGTCTTCACATTCAGGGCATACCAAACTAACATGTGAATTACAGCATCTCAATACATATAGGTGAAATGGGAAAGCTTTTAAATACAATTACAAAATCTAAACCCAAAATTAAGAAATGTAACCAGGCATTAAACACACAAACACTAACACTGCACATAAGGTGTATCATTTATCTCTATCACACCTTTTCGTAAAAAAAAGTATCGGCAAAAAGCTACCTGTGGGACACTAACCAACATGACTGCCAGTTTCTGTTAAATGTTTCATAAGAAAGTATGCTCAGCAGTACGTCTGTTTAAATAGTATCCTACATTTTTTATTCAGTAATCTTCTTCCTCTCCTCAAGACCTCTTCCAACACATCATTCAAGGGCATTCATTATGTTGATCCATATAAGTAGTCTTGCTATAAGTGGCACTTCATTCAAAAGACTAGAAAGAATTAATGAGAGAAAGTCAGCACATGCCTTGTAAGTTAGGTCACCATTGATGAAATAAGGGACAATTTTAGTATCAAGTATCCCACACCAGAAATTAACTCTCGATTGACACTGATGTTATACATGTCTGAGCAATCTCTGGTTTTCACTGGACCAACAAATGTATGTTCTTTGTATTTATCTGTCTTTTGTCTGAAAAGGAACATTTATCAGTAAAAAGAAAATCATAAAAAAAATTCTGGTTCATGAGGATTTGCTGCTGTGTCTACTGGCAGAACTGTACGCAATACTGGAAACCGTTCCCATGCAAATCTTGGTGTAGGTCTCCATGACATATCTAGAATTCGCGACGTGTTGGAATGCAATGTACACTGGTCCTAGGAATGCCAATAACCTGTTCAAGCTGTCATGTGCAACAGAAACAGGAAGAGTAACTTTGTTATCTTCATCTGTGTATGTTCTATGTTGTTTCTGTTGCCTCGGGTTGAAACTTCTTGTTTCCTCAAGCATCACAACAAGAAGAAGAAAAAACATTCATCAGGAAGGTGGTTTTTGTCAGGATACTGCTGTCTGTAGAGTTCGTCTGGCCGAGTAGCAATACACCTACCTCAAACCACAATAAAAGGAAAGTAATTGCAGTGCAGTTTTTAACCAAGTGCTGCATTCACTGTACAAAACATATCATTTAAACAAACTTAAGTACTGTACGACATGTACCCATATTGTAAATACAAAAAACATTATTGTAACTACTGTGCTGTTAGCTTCATTCTCTGTAGATGAGCAGCATTTCTGCCCACTCTTTGTTGGTATACATTTTACTTGCACAAAGAGTCAACAGAAGACTGTATGACCAGTGTGCTCTTTCCTTGAGTTTCCATTTGTTTACAGTCATCACCGGAAAGTGGACAAGTTGCGCTATCTCAAGTACCTGCTTTGTGTGCTGGTACTGGACACTCAAAGGCAATTTTGTGTTATATTAGTGTTAATGTCATGCTTGCATGAATGGAACAAAGTGATATTTTTTAACATGTCTTGAGGAGAGGAAATGGACTGCTGAATAAAAAATATAAGGTGGTATTTTTAAAAAAGTTTACTGCTGGTCATATCTTCTCAACAAATAAAATTAAAAGAGAGGTAATTACACTCGATACTGTATCCCTGGTAATGAAATAACATTTGCTTGATATGTTTTTTATTTTGTTTCTGAACAAAGCGAGTTATTTGGGGTTGTCAAGATAATGGGAAACCCCAGGACAGACTTGCTCAATTCAATACAGATCATAGAACTGATATTACAAGAAACCAGATTCACAGATGAAGGAACACTAGTCAGATAATTATCAAATCTTGAAATGGAAATAAAGACATTGTGGAAAGTGTGCCACACTTACTAACAATATCCATTACTAAGTGATCAACATACATTGTTGCCAAATTTATTATCACCTCCAGAAATAGTTTTGGGAACAACTGGAAGAATGGTTGATTAACTAGTAGGGTTGAAAGGAACTGAACAATAAAGCCATCAGTCCTATCTTCCTTTAATAATCCAAGCCCACGAGATTCCATGAGGAGAAAAGGACAGACAGCCAATATGATCTCTTGCAGTATCATTTGATGCATAAGTAAGAAGCACATGGCGGGACCAACAAACAAAATAAAGTAAAAATCAGTGAGGTGGGGGAGGTGTAACATCCAGCAATCAGCCAAAGAACCATCGAGGGGCAGGGGGTAAGAAGGAGATTGCTTCCCCCCCCCCCCCCCCCCCCCCGTGTTTCACATAAAATACTTGGACGGCATGCTCCCATCAAAGAAGAGTAAAAATGTAAAATAAACTATGGAAACAATGGTCAATATAAATGCATAAAGAGATTAAAAAGATTAAAAAGTGTTTATCAGGCTGATATACCGTTCAAGAGCTGCTACACAGCCAACCGAATCTCAAGTAATTTTCTCTGAAGTGTAAAATATTGTCAGAAGAACAAAGACAAAACAGCCATACAAAAATGAAAAAATACAGTGAGGTAGGGGAGGTGTGGTGGTAGAGACAGCTGGAGATCCTCTGACATTAGTTCTGCAGGTCAACTTCCACACCTGACTGATGACCCTCCAGCCACTTTAGAATACAGGCAGAATGCCTGCATCAGAGAAAAGTAAGAAGAGGCGATGAAGCTGAGTTGACATATTTTAAATGACAGTAAACAAACAACTCTCTTGAATAAAATGCAAGACCACATCTGCCACATGGATATCATTACCTAACAGCAGGGGTATAGAGTCTTCAGCAAGCTGCAACGTTTGCCACAAAGCGGAGAGCTTGGGTACTAACAGGATATGGGCCACTTTCACAGGAGTACCACAATCACAACAGGGTGGCTGCTTATCCGAGGATGTGACACCGAGTCAGCTAGGTGTGGACAATACACCCTTTGGAAAGGGTGAAGGCAAGCCTGCCATGCAACCATGCACCCATTTAGTAATTGCTGCTTGTGAATAGCGACCATGGCATGCGAACACCCCTCCCCTTCCCCTGCAGTCCAAACCTCCAAAAGTTGAAGATGCAGTGTTGACTGCAAGTCAGACCCCAGGATATTCATCTTCTAGAGTAATTTCTTGCGACCACCTTTGTTAACTCATCAGGCAGCTTGTTCCCATGAATCACAATGTGGCTTGGGGTCCAGAGGAACAAAATCGAGCTGCAAGTACCCTAGAGGTCGCAGAAAGATCATGTATGGTCGATACCAATACGTTCTGAGGATAGAATTGGTTTATGGCTTGTGGAAAAGAAAACTGTGGGTCTTCTATATGACACTCAGTTTGGTTTTAGGAAAGGAAAAGGTACCACGGAGACAGTTCTGATGTTATACTTGATAATGGAAGCAAGAATGAAGAAAATCAAGGATTTGTCAACCTAGAGAAAATGTTCAATAAGATAAAATGATGCGAGACGCTCAAAATTTTCAGAAAACTTGAAGTAAGCTATTGGGATAAACAGGTAGTATACAATATGTACAGGAAGAAAGGAGGAACAATAAGACTGGAAGACTGGAAGACCAAGAACATGGTGCTCGGATTAAAAAAGGTGTAAGATAGGAATGCAGTCTTTCATCTCTGCTGTTTAGTTTATACATCGAAGAAGCTATGATGGAAATAAAAGACTGGTTCAAGAGTGGGATTAACATTCGATAAGATTCATTAATGACACTGCTATCTTCAGTGACAGTGAATAAGAATTAATGATCCATTCAATGAAATGAATAACCTAATGAGCACAGAATATGGATTAGCATAAACTGTAAAAAGACAAAAGTAACAAGAAGCAGCAGAAATGAAAACAGTGATAAACTTAACATTAAAACTGGTGATCATGAAGTAGATGATGTCAAGGAATTCTGCTATCTTGGAAGCAAAATAACCCATGATCAGCAAAGCAAGGAGGATATAAAAAGCTGAGTAGCACAGGCAAAGAGGGCATTCCTGGCCAAGAGAAGTCTACTGGTATCAAACACAGACCTGAATTTGAGGAAGAAACTTCTGTATGGTGTTGAATCATGGACAGTGGGAAAACCAGGACTGAAGAGAATCGAAGCATTTGAGATGTGGTGGTACACAATAATGTTGAAAATTAGGTGGACTGACAAAAGATGAAATGAGGAGGTTCTCCACAGAATTGATGAAAAATGGAACATACAGGAAACACTGACAAGAAGAGGGATAGCATGTTAGAACATGTGTTAACACATCAGGAACTTCCATGGTATTATTGGGAGGTGTAGAGAGTAAGAACTGTAGAGAAAGTCAAGAGACTGGGATGCATCTAACAAATAATTACAAGTGCTACTCTGACATGAAGACATTGATGCAGGAGAATAATTTGTGGTAGGTTGCATCACATCAGTCAGAAGACTGAGGACTATAAAAAATGGCTGCAGACTGCTTATAATTAATGTCATTGCAGGTTAGAAAACTCTCCCAAGGTTGAGTGGGCGCATAACAGAGTTTGGACAATGGCCATTAATTCTGCTCAAAAAGGTGTGCCCATATGGGATGGATGTTACTTGTGACCCCCAGAATTTATGAAGGGACAGCTGGTGATATTATCAACTTCAAGCTGTAACTACATACAACTCTGGAACATGAAAGTTCCCAAGAAAAGAGAAACAAATAAAAAAACAGGTGGTCTACCTTTTCTTTCTGCCCAATTTAGAAGTGGATCCTTCTATGAGGTATAAACCACTGTTGGAGGGTGTTGGGGGTTGAAGGGGGTTGGTAGTGGTGTGTGTTACAAAGGTGATCTGATAAGAGGATTCAATGACGGAAGGTCAAGATCACAACGAAGAGATTCCAGATGAACTTCTGCTAGGACACCCAACCTGGGTCACCATTGTGGGAGGGGAATCATCCTGACAGGAAAAAGAATATGGTTCTGGGAAGTTGAGGACATGTATTGCAAAACTCAATAGTAACTGGTGGCACCTGATGTGCAGAGGAGGAATTCCAGCCTCTCCCAAGAGGCTATCCACAGGACTTGTCCAAAAGGCACCAGTTGCAAGTCAGATCCCACAATGGTGCACTCTGTACAGTAGCTGTAATACAAAGGTGGCCACTAGTCCATAAGCCCATCAAAATAGGACAAGGGCTTAGCAAAGTTCCAACAGGATGGAAGCCCTGGCTGAGGGCCCAGTGACTCCACTTTCCTTGAGGCACCTTGTAGCTGGCATTCAGCAACACTGGCAGATGAAGAGCTTTCATATTTACTAAAGTTGTCAACATACAGGGACAGTGAGGTAACTGGCCCCACAGCCTATACAAGCCTGTTGGTTGATTGATTAATTGAGTGGGGTTATGGGGCCAATCGGCGAGGTCATCAGTCTCTCAATTCCGAAGTGAGTCACAGAAGAAAGATGGTCTGCTAAAAGTGGACAGATCCCATAGAATCAATATGGTTTTATACACAAGCTGATTACACGTATTTTGTCACTGTCTGTTAGGTACAACAAAATAGCCCTGTGTAATATTGCAGCAATTTTAATACACACCAAATAAACGAAACTTTTTTGGAACAAATGGTCATATAATTCACAAAGTACCAATATCAAATGCCAAGGCCTACTACAAGCAAAAAGCTTTACGTTAGGAAATAGTTTCACATTTCATTCATAGGCGCCAGTTTCTCAAGCATGAGATCAAAAAGGAGTGGTTCAAATGTTTTGTATAAATTTGGAATTGCCATATTCTTCCACAACTTGTGTGATGTCCCCATTTTGTCTCCTTCCTTGTTCTAACAAACTATCTTGTCATCACTAATTCTGTAACTATTACCTGCCAGTGTCAAAACTTATTCTCTGGTTAACTTCACTAACCCTGCCACAATCGCCGGTTTAGTTATCCTATGTTTATTCTCAGGTTAGGTGTTATTATGTGTCTGTACAACGCGTTTTCCGTGCTTCTCCCACAATAGAACTTACGCGCCTGCTAGCCGGGGACTGTACAACTGGCCCTTACTAGTGTACTGGTCTGGCCAAAAACTTTGTGAAAATTTCATTTTCTTGGGTACACCGGGAAGATAACATAATTTTTCTTACTTGTTATTCCTCTTAGCCCTTTATTTCCACTCTGGCAGTCTAAAGCTATGGTTTGCTAGTAATTATAACAACGTTGAACATTCGCAAAACCCAGTCAACCTCATAAATAAACTGCAATTGGCATTCACCCATTCGGCTTTATTTCGCTCAGCTCATGTAGCCGCATTCCCTTTTGTTTGCAGGAAAGTTTATTTCTAGATGAGACAGGGGTTCTCATGGCAGAGGGATCATGTACAGTACGCACGCATTCAAAAATCAATTTATGATACATTCAGAAATCAACTCAGAATGTTTTCAAAAACGTTAAAAAACCAACAGAGATGTGTTTCTAAATCATATGAAGAATCGATAGAGCAATGTCACCGGATGCTAGACACTTTGTAAAAAAAGGTTTTACCTAAAGAATATGAATTTGGCCCCACTCCCTCTGAAATTGCCACCTGGGGCAGATACCCAGGTTTGTCCCCGCCGTCTAGATCTGTGCCTGTTGCGCATGCGTGAATCTGGCAGCTTGAGAGTGCCAGTAAAATTTTGGGCAGCATCTGGCTGCTTGCTGCTACTGCTTATACAGCTAACAGCCACACTTCTGTAGCCGGAAGCGGGAGAAGGTACTACTCATACACAACTCAATTGCACATGCACATGAGCCCGCCCGCAACTGCGCACACAAATCTAATGTAAACAGTTGTGACGTCACATTCATTGGAGGTAATTTGTCGTTCTGCAGTATGGCATAGTCTTCCTAAAACCTTTATGACATATTTTGCGCTTGGCATGTGTTTGTACGAACACTGTTTTTTCCTTATATATGGTGTTGTGTTGGCAGAAGAGCCAACACTGTGTTACTAGAGGAGGCCTAAATGCACGCGTTTTAGCTCACGCAGGCTGGCGTGAGGAGGGAAGGACTATACTGACGTGAGGTCTGGAACATGAGAAGGAATTAGAATTCAGAAAGCAGACGTAATTAGTTTGATACTTAACTTTAATCAATTAATGATGAACGTCACTCTTGACGGTACATGATTCACAATATTATCTGTTCAGATTATAGTAACTGAATATGGCGCCTTGCTAGGTCTTAGCAAATGACGTAGCTGAAGGCTATGCTAAACTGTCGTCTCTGCAAATGAGAACGTATGTAGACAGTGAACCATCACTAGCAAAGTCGGTTGTACAACTGGGGCAATTGCTAGGGAGTCTCTAGACTAGACCCGCCGTATGGCGGCGCTCGGTCTGCAATCCTGATAGTGGCGACACGCGGGTCCGACATATACTAACGGACCGCAGCTGATTTAAAGGCTACCACCTAGCAAGTGTGGTGTCTGGCGGTGACACCATATATGGTGCATTTCCTTTGAAACTTAAGTTTTATTTTCATTTTTTTCCCTCTCGTTCATGTTTTATTGCTGCAATATTATTCTGCAGTGCCAAGATATGGTAATATCCTTTGTTAGAACATTGATTCTTACCAGTCAAAATTACAAAAATTTAATTGAAAACTGAAACCATGAAAAATTCCCCAGAATCGTAAAAAAATTTACGGGCTTTTCCCAGTTTTCTCCCAGATGAAAAAATTCCCGAGTTTTACCCAGATCTACTGGGTTGTACACACTCTGAGAACAAATCAGTAATAGCTTCTTCTTCTTCTTCTTCTTCTTCTGTACAACAACCAACTTGATGCACTGGACAGACTGACATGCCCGGCACCACCTCATTCTATTCACCTACATTCAATTATCCTTGTTTTACTTTTGTCGATACTCGTACAACAACCTCCCTTCAAGAAACTGTCTGTTCTCAGAATGAGATTTTCACTCTGCAGTGGAGTGTGCACTGATATGAAACTTCCTGGCAGATTAAAACTGTGTGCCCGACCGAGACTCGAACTCAGGACCTTTGCCTTTCGCGGGCAAGTGCTCTACCAACTGAGCTACCGAAGCACGACTCACGCCCGGTACTCACAGCTTTACTTCTGCCAGTACCTCGTCTCCTGCCTTCCAAACTTTCTGTTCTGTTCAACTAAATCGTATAACCTTTCCATTTTCATCCTTCTGTTTTAAAGCACAGGCTGAAAAACATTGATGTTAGGTTACAATGTTGTCTCAGCCCTTTGATTCTTGTAACTGCAGTCATGTTACCGTAGAAATTGCAGATAACCTTCCGCAACCTGCATTTTATCTCCACTACATTCAGAATCTCAAATTGTGTATTCCTGTCAACAATATTGAAAGCTTTCCTGAAATCTACAAGTTCTTTAAACATAGTTTTGTCTTTCTTGAGTCTATTTTGTAAGGTAAGTCATATACTTATTTATTCTCACAGAACATTAATTCACTTTCAAATTCCTCTTCAGACTGCTCAATGTGCGACAAGTCATAAATTACCTGTAGATCAGCGTATCTCAGTCAACAATGATAAAAGCTTTTGCACAAATATTATAAATTAAAGGATTATTTTCCTTCAGCCTAGCTTCTAAGATGAGCTGTAGGGTCAATATTGCCTCGCATAGTCCTACATTTCTCCAGAACCCATTTCTCCAGAACCCACAGTGACCATCCCTGTGGCACACTTATACCCAATTTTCTGTAAATAATTCGTGTCATTATTTTGCAACCATGACTTGTTAAACTGATGGTGTGTTAATATATGTGTCAGCACTTGCCTTCTTTGGAGATGTAATAACTACATTTTTCTTTGAGTTCAAAAGTTTTTGCCTGTCTCATACATCTCCAGTTTCAGGTGAATAATTTTGTCATGTCATGGTCACCCTAGAACCTCACTAAATCTGAGGGAATAACATCTACTCTAAGTGCCTTACGGCACCTTAGGTCTTCCAGTGCTATACCAAATTCAACTAGCAATAATGCACTCTCATTTCATGACTTCCCTTTTATAAGGTTGTCTTCAAGTTTCTTTCCTTTATACAGCCTTTCTGTACATGCCTTCCAAATTTCTTGTTTGCTTAGTACAGACTTACCATATGCACTTTTAATATTCATATTGGAGCTTCTCGTGTTTCCAAATGTCTCTTTAATTTGCCTATGGGCAGCTTCTATTTCACATATTCATGCATGCTTCTAAAGTTTTGCATTTCTCCTCTAGCAATTTCCTGCTTTGTCACTTTGCAGTTTCTGTCAGTCTAATTTTTAGCTGGTTTTTGTTCACTTTTGCTTTCAATCATTCACTTCAGTTTCACACAGTCTCTTTTTGTCAAATTCAGTATCTCGTGTTACCCAAAGATTCCTACCGATCCTTGTCCTTTGCTCTGCTACCTTCATTATTTCATCTCAAGATCTACCCGCATCACTTTTATTGCATTCCTTTTCTCTGTTTCAGGTCAATATTGTGCAATACTCCCAGTGAAACTCTCAACAACCTTAGGGTCTTTCAACTGGTCCAAGTACTCTTTCTCAAATCTCGTACCTTTCTGCAGTTTCTTCACTTTTCATCCACAGTTCATAATCAGTGAATTATGGCCACAGTCTACACCTGCCCCTGGAAATCTTTCGCAGTTTGAGAACTGTTCTCAAAAACATCATCTTACAATTATATTTCTTTTAAGTAGATAACCTTTTTTTCGTGATTTTTAAAGCAGGTGTCAACTATGATCAAATTGTGCTCTGTGCTAAATTCTACTGGGCAGCTTCCCCTTTTATTTCTTTTTCCTTCAATTGAATGCCAACCTCCAAAAGGACAATTTTATCATCTCTCTTAACATTTGAATGATGTCTTATTGTAGGTATGAATCTAATGTTGCTAATAAGAATGAAAAGGCTACAGAATACTGATGAACATTTCTAAATTTCGAACAACGCTTATGACCCTATACACAGGATGGTTTTATTCCACAATATGGAAGAATTTGGAATGGAAAAGAAAATGCAAGAGCTATTGCAACAAACCCTAACAAACACAATATCCCAGACAAAATTCATGGAATAAATATCAGACCCATTTCACAAGAAGACACAAGTTTGACAAGATTATCGACTATTCCCTGTTGAACAGTGTGCTGTAAAAAAGATCACAGTATGGAGGAAAACATTTGCAGAAACAAACACCAGAACGGGAATAAAAATAGCTTGGGAAAATAAAGTCAAAACTAGCAGTTTAGCAGTTGCAGATAATTTAGAAAATACTGCACCATCAAAATTAAGCATGAAGTATGGAATAATCAGAAGAGTTCATAAAAATTTAAGTCCAAAGAATAAATTATTATGGACAATGCAGAAGCTAACAGAGCAAGACTATGAAAACGCATTAATAAAAACATCATTCCCTTTAAACATAAAAGTTTACCACTAGAAGACTGTCATATGGCTAAAATGCATGTATGCATCAAAAACACTAGTTTCTGATGATTAAAGAATATGAAAAAAAAAAACAACAGAAAAATGAAAAGAAAGAAGTGATGAGGACATTAGGAAACACTGCAACAGTAGAAACATCTAAAGTAAGAAGTAACTCTGAGGTATAAAAATACACAGGAAAATATTGCATTAGAAATTGGAAAATAAAACTAATGTTTTTTGAACATAGACAAAGAATGAATCCTATCATACTGACAAGAAAAAAAAAAAAATTATTTTGAAAAATTAAAAGTCAAACCAAACTGATTTTGGTGAGCGCATGGAGATGGAGATATTGGCATAAGTACAAAAGATATGCACAAAGAACAAAATACATAAACAAAATTAACTAGTGATAAAATTTCCAAAAAAGAGCTTGGAGGAGGGGGGAGGGGAGGGGGAAGTTACTAGATAAAGCTGGTTTGTAATGAATGAAAAAGAAATAAATACAGAATACTAATTCCAACTGCACAGTTGAAATTTTTTCATTTCAACTGCACAGTTAATCACGTCTCTTACATTTCTTATGATGTAAAAACCAGCTGCACATATAGACTGTAAATGACAGTTAAGAGATCACCACCCAGGGCCAAGCTAAATCATTGTGGGTGCACGGCTGTGAATTACTTTTCAACTACTCATGTTAAGCAAATTATTTTGTAAGCCCAACAATTTTACATTTGCAATAAAATCTCCACATGTTTCTTGCCGTGTCAATTTATGTGAAAGCATTAATACAAAAGCAACATCTCACTCGACATTTTAAATAACCACAGCATTTTGCCTTTGTGTACTAATGGCCCTCTTTCATGCCTTCTACAAACAGATCTGCTAACTTGTATTTACCTAACTGATACAAATGTAGGCCATGAGAAGAGTACTATGATCCGTCTATAGCATCCATAGCAATAACATTGATGTGGTACCTCACTTAAAATCTCAGATGCTTCCTCATCTCTACATTTATACACTTTAAAACATAGTCAACAGCAGCAATGGAAGTGGAACCATAGGGCTTTCACAAAACACACATTTGTGTGTTCAATATATGTTCTTATTTTGTCCATGACACACAAGACTATATTTTATGCTATTAGCTAAATCACTTCTAGTTCCCATCTTTCAGCACTAACCTTCTTAATAAAACCCTTACAAATTTTTCTCAAGTTTCATGCTGATATAGTCTAGGAGCTGGTTTCACAATACTTGAGATCCAATACCCTGAATCTAATTTTTAATGTAGCAGCTAGCCTAAACTACTTCCATGACTACTACTATGTGGCAGGTCTCTCATATTATACCATGTGATCTTTAAGAAATCAAGCAATGGCTTGTTGCACCCTTCATTCCTCAACACCTTTATGATGCTCTTCATTGTCTCACTCACATGAAAAACAAAGAGTGATAATCTGTACTCTTATAGATATTTAAATGTCATTACAGACGAAAACTCAGATTTAATACAGCACAACAAAAAATATTATACCATTTGTCTCAAAAATATCTTAAATTGTGCTCCTGTTTTTTACATTTCACTAAGTTTTGCTCAAAATTAAAAAAAAGGAGGAATGAAATAACAGTGATCCTAAAACAACAAAACTTACATTGTATGCCATCCAAAGCCAATCAACAAGAGCTGCCATAACGGAATCCAGCTGCAAAAATAATGGTTTAATTTATTTCAGTGTAATCATTGAGTTACCACCATTAAAATATGCTTGATACTAACTCACTAAAAAATAATATTCTTACATATATGTAGTATCCACCAAGCAACCACAGGCCAAAAACTAGCTGAAACAATATTACTATTCCAAAGCAGATCATCCATGGCAGCATCATTCCTCGATTAGTTTCCACCACACCAAAAATGAGGAATACAGAGAATGCAATCAGCAGCAGCAGGTAGGCAATGAAAAACCCTCCAACACCAAGCATAGCTGCAAAACAAAATTGTAATCAAGTTTTTGCAGTACTTTCTGAGAAATAATACAAATGAATTAAAACATTATGTTTGTTAGAGTCACTATTCCTCTAACTACACAATACATGGCAGACCATCCAAATCAAGCAGGACAAGTAAATATTAAATAATCAAATTTCAATGTTCATTCCATTTACACACTTGACTTACTTCCACAGATGTTTATCATTACTTTCTATGTGCATGAGTTATTTACTCTTGCATTTACTACTAGCTGACTGCTGTTTTCTACTATGATGCCAACAATGAACATTCCTCACTGCATTCTTGTTCATAATATTTAAATAAGTTTACAAATTAAGAATGCTCAAAACCTATAAGTACTAAAACAGTTCACCCTTTAAGTCACAGCACATGCTATATTAGGAACAATATAGAACTATTTGCATAAATACACTTTTTATGTATACTGATTGTATAAAATTGTGTATTTTATATTGCCAAATTTTTATTTCTATATGTTACTTATCTACATTGTTCTGCATTTTTGAGTACACAAAAACTCCATACTATTTGAAACTTCCTGGCAGATTAAAACTGTGTGCCGGACCGAGACTCGAGTCCTTTGCCTTTCGAGGGCAAGTGCTCTACCAACTAAGCTACCCAAGCACGACTCACGACCCGTCCCCACAGCTTTAATTCCACCAGTACCTCGTCTCCTACCTTCCAAATTTCACAGCAGCTCTTCTGCAAAACTTGCAGAACTAGCACTCCTGGAAGAAAGTATATGCAGAGACATGGCTTAGCCACAGCCTGGGGGATGTTTCCAGAATGAGATTAATCTGCCAGGAAGTTCCATATCAGTGCACGCTCCGCTGCAGAGTGAAAATATTCTGGAAATATCTCCCAGGCTGTAGCTAAGCCATGCCTCTGCAATGTCCTTTCTTCCAGGAGTGCTAGTTCTGCAAGTTTCGCAGAAGAGCTTCTGTGAAGTTGGAAGGTAGGAGAGGAGGTACTGACAGAATTACAGCTGTGGGGCAGGTCGTGAGTCGTGCTTGGGTAGCTGAGTTGGTAGAGCCCTTGCCCACGAAAGGCAAAGGTCCCGAGTTCGAGTCTCAGTCCAGCATAAAGTTTAAATCTGCCAGGAAGTTTCATATCAATGCACATTCCTCTGCAGAGTGAAAATCTCATTCTCCATACTAGTTTTTGTTATTTTCAGTCTCACGGCTGATTTGATGCAGCTCTCCACGCTACTATGTACTGTGCAAGCCTCTTCATCTCTAAATAACTACTGCAACCTACACGCTACAGTGAAGTTGTCTGGTCACATGTAACAGGTCTAGGTGTAATTAAATTAACAATTTGATGTTTTTACCAGCCTCCTGATTCTGATGTGATGGTTTTAAAGTAAGTGAAATAAAGTCTACGGTCAACAGCGCGGAAATACCCAGATCATGTGATATTAATTGGAGGTGACTTAAGCCTACAGAGTATAGACTGGGACGTCTATGGATTCATTGCAGGGGGCACAGATAGGCAGTCTTGCAAAGATCTTTGAAACACATTTTCCGAAAACTGTCTTGAGCATCTAATTTGATGGCCTTCACACAATGGAAATATTTTAGATCTTGTAGCTACAACCAAGGCTGACCTAATCAACGGCATCAGTATCAAGACAGGGTATTTCTGCTAAAGAGAGCAGATAGACAGCTGTTAGCATATCACTTAGACATTAGACAATGAACTGGCATTATTCAGTTCCAGTACAGTGGATGTAGAGGTATTATGGGAAAAGTTTAAATGGATAGTAAATCATTCTCTTGAAAAGTATGTGTCGAGTAAATGGATTAAGGAAAGAAAAGATCCACTGTGGTTTAACAACGAAATTCAGAAATGCTGAACAAGCAAGGCCTGTTGCATTCTTGGTTCAAAAGAGAACGTGCAAATGACCACAAGCAAAAGGTAACAGAAATTAGTGCATCTCTAAAAAGACCAATTAAAATCGCTAAGTTGCTCTAAGGGTTCTATAGAGTCACCCATTGACCCGTCTGGTGTGGCAGAAGAAGAAAGCAAAAGTAAAGCCAAAGTTTCTAATTTGCATTTAAGAAATCGTTCATGCAGGAGAATTGTACAAACACATCATCATTTGACCATCGCACAGACTCCCGTATGGAGAACATAGCAACAAGCCTCCTTGGCACAGACAAGCAATTGAAGGAGTTGAAGGCAAATAGGTTGCCAGGTCCTGAGAATTGCCATTCGGTTTTTACAAAGAGTCCCCTATGGCAGTGGTCCCTCTCTTAGCTAGCATTTATCGTCAATCTCTCGCCCGATGCCATATGACTGGAAAAAAGTGCGAATGACTCCTGCACAGAAGGGTAAAAACACGGACCTGCAAAGTTACAGACCAATATCCCTAACATCAGTTTGCTGCAGAATCTTTTAACATATTCTCATTCAGAACATAATAAATTTCCTCCACAGGGAAAAGCTTCTGTCCACAAATCAGCACGGGTTTACAAAGCATTGCTTGTGCGAAACCCAGCTTGTCGTTTTCTCACATGATATCCTGTTAAATATGAATGAAAATCAACAGGTAGATTCCATATTACAAGAGTTTTGTCAAGTTTTTGCCACAGTACCCCAATTCTGACTGACAATGTAGGTACAAGCATATGGAATAGGTTCCCAGGTACGTGAGTGGCTTGAAGAGTGATAGGATCCAATACGTTTTCCTCAATGGTGAGTATTCATCAGGGAAATATGATAAAACTGCTACTATTTTCCACACACACAAATGATATGGCAGATAAGGGTAAACAGAAGTCTGCGACTGTTGATGATGTTGTGGTGTGATTGAATGGTGTCATTGTCGAGTACAACGCAAGACGACTTAGACAAAATTTCTAATTGGTGTGGTGAATGGCAGCTAGCTCTAAATGTACAAAAATCTAAGTTAATGCAGCTGATTAGGATAAACAAATCCATAATGTTCGAATACAGCATGAATAGAGTTTTGCTAGACACAGTCACTTCAATTAAATATCTACGTGTAACACTGGACAGCAATATGAAATGGAAATGAGCATTTAAGGATTGTAGCCGGGAAGGCAAACAGTCAACTTTGATTAATTAGGAGAATTTTAGGAAAGTGTACATCTGTAAAGGAGACCACTTGTGGAACAACAGTGCGACCCATTGTTGGGTACTGTTCAGTTGTTTGGGATTCACAACGGGTCAGATTGAAGGAAGAAATTGAAGAAATTCAGAGACAGGATGCTAGATTTGTTACTGGTAGATCTGAACAACATGCAAGCATTACAGAGATGCTTCGAAAAACCTAATGGGGAAACACTGGCGGAAAGGGGACATTCTTTTCGAGGAACACTATGACGAAAATTTAGAGAACTGGTATTTGAGGCTGACTGCAGAACAATTCTACTGCCGCCAAAGTATGCTATGTGATCAAAAGTATCCGGACACCTGGCTGAAAATGACTTACAAGTTTGTGGCACCCTCCACTGGTAATGCTGGAATTCAATATGGTGTTGGCCCACCCTTAGCCTTGATGACAACTTCCTCTCTCAAAGGCATATGTTCAATCAGGTGCTGGAAGTTTTCTTGGGGAATGGCAGCCCATTCTTCACGAAGCGTTGCACTGAGGAGAGGCCTGGCATGAAGTATGTGTTCCAAAACATCTCAAAGGTGTTCTATATGATTCAGGTCAGGATGCCATGGAGGCCAGTCCATTACAGGGATGTTACTGTCATGTAACCACTCCACCATAGGCTGTCCATTATAAACAGGTGCTCGATCATATTGAAAGATGCAATCGCCATCTCCGAATTTCTCTTCAGCAGTGGGAAGCAAGAAGGTGCTTAAAACACCAATGTAGGCCTGTGCTGTGATAGTGCCACGCAAAACAACAAGGGGTGCAAGCCCCCTCCATAAAAAACACAGCCACACCATAACACCGCTGCCTCCGAATTTTACTGTTGGCACTACACATGCTGGCAGATGACGTTCACTGTGCATTCGCCTTGCCCACACCTTGCCATCAGATTGCCACATTGTGTACCGTGGTTTGTCATTCCACACAACTTTTTCCACTGTTCAATCATCCAATGTTTACACTCCTTACACCAAATGAGGCATTGTTTGGCATTTACCGGCGTGATGTGTGGCTTATGATCAGCCGCTCGACCATGAAATCCAAGTTTTCTCACCTCCCGCCTAACTGTCGTAGTACTTGCAGTGGATACTGATGCAGTTTGGAATTCCTGTGGGATGGTCTGGATAGATGTCAGCTTATTGCACATTACGACCCCCTTCAACTGTCGGCGGTCTCTGTCAGTCAACAGACGAGGTCGGCCTGTACGCTTTTGTGCTGTTCGTCACCCTTCATGTTTCCACTTCACTATCACATAAAAAACAGTGGACCTAAGGATGTTTAGGAGTGTGGAAATCTCGTACGACCCAAGTGACGCCCATCACCTGACCACGTTCGAAGTCCTACTTATTCGTCTTCTGGTCTTCTTCTGTGATTATTACTACCCACACATCCCTCCAATACTCAATTTGTGATCCTATGATGTCTCAGAATGTGTCCTATCAAATGACCCTTTCTATACAGGTTGTGCCACAAATATCTTGTCTACCAATTCCATTCTGTAGCTCCTCATATTATGTGATTTATAGTACTAATCTAAACCTCAGCATTTTTTTTGCAGCATCACATTTCAAAACCCTCTATTCTCTTACTGACTGAACAGTTTTATCATCCATGTTACACTTCCACACATGGCTACACTCTATACAAACACTTTCAGAAAAGCTTCGTAACACTTAATTCTATATTCAATGTTAAATTTCTCTTCTTCAGAAACACTTTTCTTGGCATTAGCAGTCTATGTTTTACGTACTCTCTATTTTGGCCATAAGCAGTTATTTTGCTGGCCAAACAGCAAAACTTGTGTACTACTTTCAAGTGCCTCGGCCCTGAGCTAATTCTCTCAGTGTTACCTGACTTAATGTGACAATATTCCATTATCAGTGTTTTGCTTTCATTGCTTATATCCTCCTTTCAAGACACTGTCCATTCTGTTCAACTGCTCTTCCAAGTCCTTTGCGCCTCTGTCAGAATTATGTTGTCATTACCCAACCTCGAAGTTTTTATTTCTTCTCCCTGAACTTCGAAATTTTTCTTTGGAATCATTTATTGCTTGCTCAATGTCAATGTACAGATGGGACAACATCAGGAATAGGCTACAACCCTGTCTCACTCCATTCTTAACCACTGCTACCCTTTCATGTCCCTCAACTCGTAACAGCTGTCCAGATTCTGTAAAGTTTCAAATAGCCTTTCACTCCCTGTATTTTACCCCTGCTCCCTTCAGAATTTCAAGGAGAGTATTCCAGTCAACACTGTCAAAATCTTTCCCTAGGTCTACAAATGTTATAAACATAGGTTAGCCTTTCCTTAACCCATCTTCCAAGATAAGGCATAGGGTCATTATCGCCTTGTGTGTTCCTACATTTCTCCAGAATTCAAACTGATCTTCCCCGAGGTTGACTTCTACCAATTTTTCTGTTCTGTAAAGAATTCGTGTTTGTATTTTGCAACCTGACTTATTAAACAGGTATTTTGGTAATGTTCACACCTGTCAGCAGCTGCTCTCTCTGGAATTGGAATACTGCAGTCTTCTTTAAAGTCTGAGGATATTTAACCTGTCTCATATATCTTGCACACAAGATGGAAGTTTTGAAATGACTGGCTCTCCTAAGTTATCATTAGTTCTGATGGAATGCCATCTACTCCAATGACTTTGTTGCAACTTAGGTCTCTCAGTGCTCTGTCAAATTATTCTTGCAGTATCATAGCTCCCATCTCATTTTCATCTACATCCACTTCAATTTCTTTAATAGTGCTGTCAAGTTCATCTCTCTTGTACAGACACTGCAGATCCTCCTTCCACCTTTCCCTTCTTTGCTTAGGACTGGTTTTCCACCTGAATTCTTGATATGCACACAGCTACTTCTATTTTTTCGAAAGGCCCCTTTGATTTTCCTGTAGGCAGCATCTATCTTTCCCCTATTGAAACGGGCTTCTAAATCTTTACATTTGTCCTCTGGCCATTCCTGCTTAGCCAGTATGCATTTCCTGTCAATCTAATTATTTAGACATTTGTACCACCTTTCACCTGTAAAGGATTTCTACTAGGCCTTGTCTTTCTACCTATCTGATCCTCTGCTGTTTTCACTATTTCATCTCTTAAAAGCTACCCATTCATCATCTACTGTATTCCTTTTCCTGTTCTGGTCAGCTGTTGCCAAATGCTACCTCTGAAACTCTGAACAAACTCTCGTTCTTTCAACTTATCCAGGCGCCAGCTCCTTTATTTCCAACCTTTTTCCAATATCTTCAGTTTTAATCTACAGTGCATAACCAATAAATTGTCATCAGGGTCCACATCTGCCCCTGAAAATATCTTGCAATTTAAAATCTGGATCCGAAATTTCTGTCTTACCATAATATAATCAATCTGAAACCTTCTGGTATCTCCAAGTCTCTTCCACATATTCAACAAGTTTGTGTCCCTCTTGCCTTCAATAATGTGTTAGGTATGCTGTTCATAGTAATTAACTTGCATTAATATTTTCTTATTCAATACTAAAATTATTTCTGCATTACCGCTATTTGATTTTGTATTTATAAAATTGTATTTCCCAGACCAGAAGTCCTGTTCCTCCTGCCACCAAACTTCACTAATTCCCACTATGTGTAATTTCAACCTATCCATTTTTCTTTTGAAATTTTCTAACCTATCTGCCCAATAAGGAATCTGACATTCCATCCTTCAATCTGTAGAATGCCAGTTTTGTTTCTCCTGGTGACATCCTCCTGAGTAGTCCCCACATGGAGATCTGAAAGGGGGATAATTCTACCTCTGTAATATTTTACCCAGGAGGAGGCCATTATCATTTAACCATACAGTAGAGCTGCATGCCCTGGGGAAAAACTGCAGCAGTAGTTTCCTCTTCCTTTCAGTTGTTCACATTACCAGTACAGCAAGGTCGTTCTGGCTGATGTTAAAGGCCAGATCAGTCAATCATCCAGACTGTTGTCCTTGCAACTACTAAAAAGGCTGCTGCCCCTTTTCAGGAAACACATGTTTGTCTGGCTTCTCAACAGATATCCATCTATGGTACAGCAATTTCAATCACTGAGGCACACAAGCCATATCACCAACAGTAAGAGGGACCGATGACCGTCACAGTCTGGTCCCTTTAATCCCACAAACCAACCAACCAACAGTAAGGTCCACTGTTGAAGGGGGGAGGGATTTAATTCACTTTTCCCTATATTTCTCCTCAACTGAATTCTCAGTGCCAAAGAAGTTTTACTGGAGCATGAATGTTTTCAACTCTTATGATAATCATTTCATATACAGGTGATTACTTGTTATATAGGGCAGAGAAAAATTCACACACGTTGACATCACAGCACGATTCCTCACATACTTGCAATACAAAAATGCCTGTCACAAAATTTCATCCTGCACATATTTTTGGCAGTAAATGGGTATTACAGATTGGCAGTCACACTGTAATCACATTCATGGTGTCAGCATATAGGCATAGTGCTGTGCAGCTGGTATTGTTTATGAGGTTGGGGGTTCGATTCTGTTCGAAGCACATTTGTTTTCATTTGCCATTTTCATTCTGCCATATAATACTGTAGAATACACCATTTCTTAAGCCACACATATCCAACATTGACATAGTACAGTGACTTGCAACAGTGAACATAATAAAAACATGATCAGACAAGTCATAATTGGATAGCAGAAACAAATGACCAGTCACACGATAAAACAATTACAAAAACAACAACAATTTTGAGATGCTAAAGATGATTTCACTCAACATCTACTAGTCATTTATACTACATGCCATACGTCCACTCAGATGTAATACATTAGCAATCTATGACAATAATAATATCCATTTACAAATGACAGAGCACAGCAGTCAGTCATCCTTTTTTGCAGGTTTTATTTGGCAAATTTAGATTTTGGCTAGTGCCTAGTCATTATCAATGCATTATTTCATAGTATCAATGCATGTCAGTCCCCTGTTGTTCGAGCGTCACCTTTCTTTCAAGACTACTCTTGAAAGAACTGTAACAGACGTCCGAACAACAGGGAACTGACATGCATTGATATTATGAAATAAAGCATTGATAATGGCTAGGCACAAGCCGAAATCTAGATTTGCCAAATAAAATGTGCAAAAAGGGACTGCTGATTGCTGTGCTCTATCATCTGTAAATCATATCACAGTCGCTGAGTGCACCCACATTCCTAGTGGAAGGTAATCTGATGAATAATTTCCATACTAATGACCACATGATATTCACAAAAGAATACACTGCCCTCAGAGCAGATGCTCAACGCTATCCCCCTGCAGCTCCGAACATTGCACGACCCGCTGTGTCACACAGCTGTGATTTCTTCATAACATGGCTGCATCCAAAGATACAAGAGCAATATGAACATGTGCTACCAGTTATTCCACATGCCCCGATGGAGTATAATACTTTTGCTCCTTCAAGTGTCCCCCCAGGAAAAAAATTCAGAGGACTTACAGGTCATCTGCAGACAGCATCCAGGTATTGCATTAAAGAATAATAAGGGTGCAACTTATGCTTGTACAGCACATCAACAACTGTGCACTGTGAGACACGCAGCTACCTTGCTACACTATGTGTACTTTGCTGGCATTCTTGATATTTAACCTACAGAATAGCTTCCTCAGTGGCTGGAGTACGGCGAGTCCATGGACGACCTCTATCACGTGATAGTGGAAGGAGGGAACCTGTCTCCCAAAGACGAAGCTCCAGATGATGAAACACATTTTTATCTGGACAACTTTGACCAGTACACCTAGGAACATATTTACGAGCAGCAACACTAACCCGGTTATTAGCTGCATAATGGACCAGAAGCATATCCACATATTCATTGTTTGTGTATGCCATACACCTGCCACACTGTTTTAGAATAACACAAGAAGAAAATACGATATGTGTACGAATACACATGGAGTCTGTCACAGGCGCATTACTCCACTAGCTACTAGTTCCTGTCTGGTGAACAGTGCATACAGCATAAACATGTCATTATTTGCAGCATAGCATCGCTTCTCTTACAGTCTCTGTTCTGCAGATTCATCCAGACACTGCTAATTGTGAAATGTGCTTTTTTTCTAATCACACTGTTTCCCTAATTGTAATGGACATGATGTTTCTACATCTCCATCAATTATAACAATGATGACAATGATAGTAACACGTGGAGATAAAAAACAGCAAGTGGTTATCAGAATCAATGTTGAAAGGCATAATTAGTGGTTCGATGGTAATAATACACACACACATGGTAAATGAGTTTGAAAATTATTTGAAAGCATGTTGCTAGCCCTACTGGTGATGTAAGGCCCTAATGAAATGTAATGGACTGGAATGTGGCAAGAATAACAGTTCATACTAATCGGTGGAACCACTGTGGGAGAGTACACAGAAAACAAGTTTGGAATCTAGTAGACACAGTGGTGCGAAATAATTTGCGCCCACGACATGCAAAAGACTTCTTTAAAAGCTGAGCAATGATATCAACTGTACTTACATTTCTGTGTTCATAGTACATAAGTGAAGATGTTTTGTAGAAGACAAACTGTAATCGCTGTATGACGATTAAGACCTCAGATACCATACCACAAAGACTACATTCAGCAAATAAAAACAAATGTGTGTCGATCCAGAATCGAACCATTGACCCCCTGCATAGTAACCCAAAATGCTATGCACTACACCAACTGCACAGCACTACTACTATATGCTGACAGAGGCTGACATGTGATTACAGTGATGCCAGATAGCTAATCTGTGACATCCATTTACTGCCAGAAACATGCGGAGGACGAAACTTTACAAGAGACATTTATGTATTGCTTGTACATGAGGAATCGTGCTGCAAAGTATGAGTGCGTGAATTTTTCTTCACCCTCTGTAATTTATCCTAACACTTTACAGATTCCTTAAAAAACTGTAAGCCCACTGTTCACTGACTATAGCGAGCTACTCGCTATTGCATATGATGTGCTCTCACATAGCAATGTTTTATGTTTTTAGCTGTCTCGCAGCATGGGTGAGGTTTCTGTATGAGAAGTCAATTCAGCGCTAGTATGGTGACAAGATGTGTACACTATTACAATGGGCAATTCAAAAAGTTCAGAAAGTGATCATACCAGGGACACGGGGTGAATTTATGGATGATGCAAAATGGTGAGAGTCCATACTGCGTTGTTCAGAAAGCAACATGTTTTGTCTTACAGACAGTCATCACATAATCAATTCACTAAACCAATCATACCAAAAAACCGGCACTTATTTTTCTTTGACCACCAAAGGTGCAAGCAGTCAATTAGGGTATGGCAGCTAGGGCACAAGCCCTGGGCATGTTTTGTGAGGATGAGCGAAAGGAAGAAGTGGTAAGCTCTTGCTAGGTAAACATGGTCCCCTATCACATAAATCTCTCCACTACCTTGTATAGCTGTTGCTATATACAGTGGATAATTAGACTCCAGGTGACACAAACGAGTCACACAATGACTCAAAAAGTGCAATAAAAACTACTTAATGCTAGTTGCCGTTAATGTGACATCCTCATACACTCATCGTACAAGGTGAGCCATGATGCTGAACTCTTCAAAGACAATGCTGACACTGTGTGATCCCCTCATCTTGACACACAACCACAGCAGCTCATGCACATCCCAAGTGCAGCTATTCACAAGAACGTAATAGCAGCCTCAAGAACCCCATGAAGTATTGCTAACTTCTTTGATTTACCAACAGATTTAAATACACATTACCCACTAACTAATTATGCATCACCTTCAATCCCAGCAGGAAAATGTCATGGCAATACACTGTTTGTATGGAAGCAAGGGTATCATAATTGTCTTCACTCAGTTTTAATACATCTAATGAGTTCCAAAGTGCCTTAAAAGTTAAAAAAAGGACCTTACAGAGGCAGTTCTTATTCATTAACTTCTAGCGTCTACAATGTTTTCAAGCACTTACATTCACATAAATATTAAAGCACAGAAGGATACTATTTTTCAAAACAGTACCTTCACAAATACAATGCTGACTTTAGCTTATCTACATGTGATTATAACTAAATACAAGGTGCCCGCATTATACATATAACAATATAAAACATAATAACTTGAGAATTAATTGATGTATTTATTGACAGTATGTGCCTACAAGTATGGGAACTCAAAATCTTGTTTAACATATCTAATACACCCTGATATGCAGACCAATAGTAGTGTGAGACACATGTAATCTGTATTCCAATTATCTCCAAAGGTGTTGCAGCACTGCAGGTGAAACATACATGATGGTGCAGGTCTGGTATATTATGAAATGTGATCTGGTACATTTCATTCTTGACAAACCCTCAACAGAAAAACATCAACTGGGGTAATATCTGGACTTCTAGGGGACCAAGCAGTCAATGGACTACCTCTCCCATTCCAACAATCCTGGAACCCACAATTCAATAAATACCTCACAATGTTCGCAAAATGGTATGGTGCGCCATTTTGTTGAAATATCATGTCACGACGTACCAGTGTAAAAAGACTTTAGCTCCCCCAGAGAAACCACATAGAACACCTGCTGTGGAGTCCATATGGATACTAATGAGCGTTCACATAAACAAAGCAGTTACCAACTGCTGCAAGCAAACACACAATATATTGTAATAAAATAAGAAACATAAAAGAAAAATTATTTTTTTTACCAGTTTTGGGCGCTTAGAGCCTTTTTTCAGAAGGCTATGCCTATCGCATTACTTGTGGATATCAAATAAAGTGCATACAGCACAATGCC